>NW_021941465.1:0-49972 GCF_902148855.1 Sphaeramia orbicularis | reverse complement strand
TTCAGGTAATATTTTTCTATATTTAAAGAAGTGATATTATGTTTTTTTTTTTTTTTTTTAAGCATTTATGCAATTATGCATTTTCTAACATTTCCCTGTGGTCTCCATAAACTCTAAATGCTTTGCTTGGGTCTGAATTTTCATTCATTCAACTCCACAGGTCCATCTTCAACCCTATTTTGAGTATGACACCAGAAAGGTGCTTTGGAGCGCTGTCCCTTTAAATGCACATGAGCCACTTTCAGGCCCCGCCCCCCTCCAGGTCATTGGCCGTGCTGCTCTGTCCTGTTCAACCAACACTGAAATTTTTAGGTAATGGGCTCCAAGTTTGGACATATTTTCAGTTTTACTACAACCTCTGCTGCTGACAACATTTATGTCGTACTGGATAAATGTTCGTCGGAAGTCTGGACCTTATATTTGCAAATGTACGTAACTAGTTACAAAGTGAAACAAATTAAGCAGGAATTGAAACAGGTTGTAGAAATCCACTCGATTTTTGCCTAAATTAATATAAAGATAGCTTTGCAGCACCCGGAGGGTTCAAATTCAAACTGTATGAACTATTAGGGTCCAAATACACAAATAAATGAACCACAGACTAATAAAAGTGGGTTTAGACAAATATGAGTGCTTTAAAAGTAGGAATACCACATATAGATGCTTTAATTGTCATCTCAGCTTTCAGTATCACTCTGAAAATGCACTTCTTGTTCCGTATGGTTGAGCACGTCCACTACACAAAGCCTTTTGAAAATGAAATCCATTACGGAGAATACAAGTGATTAGTCCAGAGAGCGAGACAGAAACAAATTGCCTCCCCCTCTACATGCCCTCTCTGTGTCTCAAGCATCATACAATATATAGTAGAGTACATGTCAGTGATTAGAGGGTACAGACTGATATGGATAAATGGCGAGACTGGCGAGAAGCGACAGCACTGACCATCTCCTGATTACTGCTCGCTGTTATTTATTTATTTAGACCAGGAGAGACGGAAGAAGGTCAAAGGTCGTTCGATATACAGAGAGGCAGCCAAGAGACGCAAATACAATGAAATGTCACAGAGCGCTAAACACAGCAGACAGAGTAGGACACGAGGTAAGAAACAAAGAGCGGGGGGGACAAAACACTGACGGAATCAATTATGTGTATGACGTAAATATGTTGATTTGGAGGAATGCATTGTAAATTATGGCAAATTGATGCTGAAAATTAGACTTTAAACCCAAATATGTCAAGAAGTGCATGGATATTTATCTTTTGGTTCAGACAAGAATGCCACAAAAGACTCGATAAGCGCGCATGTACAAACCTAATAAAATTAAACTAAGAGATTCCTGGTAATGTTAGTGGAAGCAGCCGTTCGCAAATAAATAATACAAGTGCATTTCTAACGATCAGCACCGGCCCATTTTAGTAAATCACACACAGCATTATAGGGCAGTTAATGTCGGGGTATCGTAAACAACACCTTTTCTAATTAGGCCTGAACGGCATAAATCCTAAAGATGCAAGAGTCGACATCAGCGGAGAGAAACTTCAGGATTTGTCTGATGAAATCTTAAGAACGATCGGTAATTACCAGCTATCAATTATCTCAACATCGACTGATCAGAAGATAATTAATAGTTAATTTTTAGCTCCGAACTTAAAAAATCATATGGATTTCCTTCTTCTAATTGTGCTTAAATGATGTTTGCCCTGCTTGTTTGTGACATTAGTCAACTAATTTCCAAGCTAACAGTATCTAGTACTGTCACTGCTGCTGCTGTAGAGGAGCAGAACGGTGGCATTGTGCATTTTGTTAACAAGCATAAGAGTTTTTGCAAAAATAAAATATAAAAAAATTCAAACACCACATGAATGTTTAATGATATTTCCAGTATCAGTATCCTGTATAATATAAAATGTGTTTTCACCGATGGCAAATTCAGATGTTTATCTGTTGTGTTATTTTGAAGGTTTTGTTCATATATATTTTTATGATTGGATCTGTGTTTATTCAAAGATAATGTGATGAAGAGTAGAAAGAGTTTGGAATAGCCATTATTTTTAGATTTCTACCAAACATTTCTTCATGAAGAGGGATAACCTGGAAGGTTGGAGAATCAGCTTGTGAGCAAAGAGTTGCTTGTTCAACTCCTGGACCAGCAGAGAAAGTATTGGGAGATGTGCCCTTGAGCAACACACTTAACCCCCCCATTTGCACCCCTGATATGGCAACCCACTGCTCCTAGTTTGCAGTGTGTGATGCTCCTCCATGTTCAGGGAAGGAAGGAAGGAAGGAAGGAAGAAAGGACGGGTGGGTAGACAGACAGACCGACAGACAGATCGATCGATCGATCGATCGATCGATCGATCGATCGATCGATCGATCGATCGATAGATAGATAGATAGATAGATAGATAGACTTTATTTATCCCAAACTGGGAAATTACAGAGTAGCAGCAGCATGACACACATTCAGTAACAATATAAAACCACAGCAAACCGGAGTAAAGACAAATAAAACGTAAGAGCAAACATTATACACTGTACACTATAAATTAGAAGTATAAAAAGATCTGTGTAGAATCTGGATAATAACTGTCGTGCTGAAATAGAACTGTAAGGTGCAAAACAAGTTGAAATATTCCAACCGGGAATGTGTAGGCAACAGAAGTCCTTTTTCCTTTTCCACTGGACATATGTGCAAAACTTCATCGACATTTACTACATGTCGAAAAAACAGAACGGTGTAATGTCAGTTTTTATACTAAATCACAAATGCGATGATTATTTATTACCGCGAGGATGTCATGAGAAGTCATTCCATAAACATGTCGAGGAACGTAAATGTGTTGTTTTGAATCTAGAATGTTCGTTACTCCTCTATCTCGTACTAAATTATAAAATGATTTGTTTCCTCATGTCTCCACATATACTGCGACATGTCTGTTTTAAAACTCTCTTGTTTTAACATCCATCAACATCCATTTTTTTTTGTTCACGTGACTCTAGATGAGCAAAAAGGTCTTTCCTTTGCAGTTTGCACAATATACAAAATGGAATGAAATATGCTAAAAACGACTTCTTGCAAGTGCAAAAAACTTTTCACTGTCGTTTTTCGTTAGGCAAATTTTTATGTGCAACAATAATAATATTATAATAATAATACATTTTATTCGGTGGCGCCTTTCAAGTCTCCCAAGGTCACATTACACACAATAAAAAGCATAAAAAAACAACATCTAACAATTAAAACAAAACATTACAATATAACATAAGTTATATTTGTACAATTTGAGGGTCAGTGGAAAAGCGACTAGAGAGATTTTAGCTTAGAAAAATCAACTAGCATAATACAGATTCTGGATACAATAAAAAAATTACATATTGAACCATTAAAATCAGCACAAAAGCAAAAGATGTTAACTACTGAATTTTTGTGTCTGAGGATGGTTTTAACAAAAAAAAAGTAGCATGAATGAACATCACACATGGACACTGACATAGTGGTCCTCCCGTGACAAGTCTATTTATCAAACCACCACAGACAAACAGGTAGGTTTCATGTTAAATTATCGCCAAGTGAAAAAGGCGCCGCAGAGACCAGAACGCAATAAAAAACCAAGAGAAAGATAAAGGAAGAAGGGGATGGAAATACGAGAGATGCGACTCTCTGAAGACAGAGTTTTGGCAGAGTCTTGTCAGTGTGTGACTGTTGTCAAAGTCAAAGTTCCACCAGGGACAGATTCAGACAATGGACCCGCACCAGCCTCCCTCAGCTTCACACACATACACAACCCGGCCCCGTGACGCAAACACAAACACACACATGCATTTTCACCGAGACGCTGTTCGTCCTAAGCTGCTCTGACTGTTTGTCAGCCACTAAGCCTGAATGGCGTTGGCAAGCCAGTAACCGAGAGCACAGACAGAGTGTGTTAGTGGTGGGTGGAGGAAGGAAAATTAGACAAAACAAAGACAATAAACCAGAAAATGACAACAAAAAACCGACAAGCATCCTGGATATGGAGCACTTTTTTTTATAATACCAGCACAATATGGATATGTTTGAGCCCTCAGATTATAGAGTATTTCAATATTTTAGGAGTACAGCTAACTACATAAACATTAGTCAATGACAGACAACTGATTGATTAAAGGAGTGATATTTTGCTTCTTTTTTTTTAAATGTTATTCTTCATTTTCCAACATTTCTCTGTGGTCTCCATAAACTGTAAATGCTCTGCTTGGCTCTGAATTCTTCATTCATTCAACTCCACAGGTCCATCTTTAACCCTATTTCTGAGTAATGACACCAGAAAGGTGGTTTGGAGCGCTGGCCCTTTAAATGCACATGAGCCACTTCAGGCCCCGCCCCCTCCAGGTTATTGGCTGTGCTGCTCTGTCCCGTTCAACCAACAACTGAACATTTTAGGTAATGGGCTCCAAGTTTGGACATATTTTCAGTATGGACTACAACCGCTGCTGCTGACAAACAATTATGGTTTACTCTGAGAAATGTTCGTCTGAAGTCTGGACCTTATATGTGCAAATGTCATGATGTAACTAGTTGTAAAACATAACAAATTAAGCAAGAATTCAAACAGGTTGTAGAAATCCACTGGATTTTTGCCCAAATGAATATAAAGATAGCTTTGCAGCAGCTGGAGGGGTCAAATTAAAACTTTATGAACTATTAGGGGTCCAAATACACAAATAAATGAACCACAGACTAAGAAAAAGTGGGTTTAGAGAAATATGAGCCCTTTATACTCAAACACCACTCCATTAGTCATGAAATTCCATCGAGTGGGCAAGAAATCCAAAGTGTGAGATTTTTCTGAGAAGGTAAAAGACAAATCCATAGGGGTAAAATACCCACTTTACAGGTAAATAAAAAGATTAGTGACTTATATTCTAATATTAGACCAGAAAAATATATATTACAATTATAATACATCCTACAGTCAGAGCAAGAAAAATATTTTAGAAATTTAGAGGTAGAACATTTAACCTCCTCAGACCCAGCTAGGGTTTTCTGTCCATATTTGTGGACTAGAGTTTCACAACTTTATACAAAAAAAAGAAAAGAAAACTGTCCACCACAAAGGACATTCCATAAAAATTAAAAAAAAAACTGCATCTGAAAAAACTGTTGCATCATGATGTTTCCAATATAGGCACTTATTTAATAAAAAAAACAAAAAAGCCGGTACTTTTGCTGACATTTCCTGGGTCTCAGGAGGTTAAAATGATGGTCATGGATAAAAAAAAAAAAAAAAAGAAAAAAAAAAAAAAAAGAAAAATCAATGTTGAGAGAAATGAAATGAAATTGTTATCTTGCTTCCAAAATGCCTCAGATGGTTTTATAAACTATAGGGACAAAAGTATTGGGACACATCATGTCTACAGCTGTAAGATGTCCTGTTCATGATGATTTGAGATAAAAACATCCATATTTCCTTAAAAATTTAATGGGAGCTTTTTTTCTTCTTCAGTGAGATGTGAAGAAAGTAGATGGTTAGTTGTGGTAGAAAATAATTATTTCCAGTCAGAGTATGAAAAATATTTTTGGAATCTAGAGGAAGAACATTTAAATAAAATAAAATCAATGTGGGAAAGAAATGAAGTCAAAAACATCTCTGATTCATTTTGGAGGCAAAGACAACAATTTTAAATCAAACTAACCAATGCAATGATATTTATCCAATAATATAAAACCATATTCTGACATTAGTCATTATTGTTTTGTATCCCAGACCCCTGTTAGAAAAGAAACACCTGAATTCAACTTGTCCACATACTTTTGTCCACCATAGCGTAAGATAAAACTTTACTTCTACCAGTGGAGAAATTCTCTGGTTAAGGATGAAGTCCAAAAAACCAAACAAATAATACAAAAATAACAATCGCCTTCAATATATCATGTTAGGATTTTCCATCTGTTTAACACACATCTAAAACGCTGAATAACTGCAGATGTCACATGCGTACGAGCCGTCTTCGTCCACTTGTCGTCGTCCCTGTGGGTATTTATTCCTCACATTTATTTTCACACGGAAACGTCTCTCATGTGCTGATACCGGTACTAACAGACTCTATTCATCACCAAAGGAAAACACGGTGGAAGAAACACAGCTGCAACCGTTTGTTCCACGACTCGTCAGCAGTTTTCACTGTCCTATTTAAAGTGGCACGAGGAGGGAATGATCCTCCAGTACAAAGACGTGGACTCCGCTCTGTTGGCTCTGTCTTTTCTTCACTCTCACACAACTGTCACTGCGTCTTCACTGGCTTCTAATTGGAATCCCTCTGCTGTGGCTTTATTTATTTATTGCAACCATTCCCATACTTGCTGATATTGTATCTTGTGAGTTTTTCTTTTTCCCGCAGCTGACGTTTTATTATTCATTATTGAAATGATTGTGCTCATATTTATCAACGTCGCCACAAAAACGTCAAGCACGTCTGAAACAACACAGATTTTCAGACGATTCATAAATATGGGGTTTTATTTACAGCATGGGTGTCAAACACATTCAGCCCAATTTGATCTCAAAAGGGTGGAACCAGTATAATAATAGCATAATAACCTATAAATAATGACAAGTCCAAATTTTTGTCTTTGCTTCAGTGCAAAAAAAAATTACTTGTGAACAACTTAATAACTTTTAAATATGAAAATATTCGCATTTAAAAACTATCCTTTCCCCCCAAAAAATGAATAACCTGAAAAAACTTGAATTTCTTAAGAAAAATAAGTGCAATTTTAACAATATTATGCCTCAACTTATCATTTATACATGTGCATTATGGATCAGATCTACAAATGCAAAAAAAAACATTTAGTAACAGGCAGAATATTGTAAAAATTGCACTTAATTTTCTTTAGACATTTCAGGTTGTTCCTGTTTGTGCAGGTTATTCACATTTTATTTGTTAAAAGATAGTTTGGTTAATGCAAATATTTTCATTTTTGCATTAAAGTTTGGAGTTGTCATTATTTATAGCCATAATGTAATTTTTTTTCACATCAAATGAAGAAGAAAATTCATAGTTGTCATTACTTATAGGTTATTATGATATTATTTTGCTTAAGATCACATTGGTCTGTAGGGAAGAGGATTAGGGGCCACTGGAAAAAAATAAGAAAATTAAGGTCCAACACAATTTTTTATTAGTATTCTGAGAAAAGTCAGAGTTCTGAGATTAAAGTCATTAAAGTCAGACATTTTTTTCTCAGAATCTGACTTTAATCTCTAAACAGCTGTTACTTTATCATGAAGGAAGCAAAAGTAATGGTTTATGTTGTATAAAATGTGAGACTGGGGTGGGATTTAATATATTTTCGTCTTCCCACTCCTTTTTGAGCAGTACATATTGAATTAATTTGGTTATTACTAGTGTAGACGGCAATTGCTATTTTGTCTTGATCACCTTTATTTAATAATGTATTTGCTTGGATATTAGTTCCTTGTACACAAAAAATGTTTATTTTTTTCTTCTGCTCAAAATGAATGAATGAATGAATGAATGAGAACAATAATTTTAAAAAAAAAATATTTAAAACAGTCAGAATTATGAGATTGAAGTCAGAATTCTGAATTTTTTCTCAGAATAATAATAAAAAAAATATATTAGACCTTATTGTTTTTATTTTTATTTTTTTTTGCAGTGGCCATAATCCTCTTCTATAGATCTATATGTGGAACCTGAACTAAAACCAGTTTGACACCCTTGACTGTTTTGTCTGAAGTTTTGCACTGAAGGGCCAGATTGGACCCTTTGGTGGGCCGGTTGTGGCCCATGAACCGCATGTTTGACACCCCTGATTTACAGTGTAGATAGATAGATAGAACGATAGAACGATAGAACGATAGAACGATAGATAGATAGATAGATAGATAGATAGATAGACAGATAGATAGATAGATGGAACGATAGAACGATAGAACGATAGATAGATAGATAGATAGATAGATAGATAGATAGATAGATAGATAGATAGATAGATAGATAGATAGATAGATAGATAGATAGATAGATAGATAGATAGAACGATAGATAGAACGATAGAACGATAGAACGATAGAACGATAGAACGATAGATAGATAGATAGATAGAGAGATAGAACGATAGATAGATAGATAGATAGATAGATAGATAGATAGATAGAACGATAGATAGAACGATAGAACGACAGATAGAACGACAGATAGAACGATAGATAGAACGATAGAACGATAGAACGATAGAACGATAGATAGATAGATAGATAGATAGATAGATAGATAGATAGATAGATAGATAGATAGATAGATAGATAGATAGATAGATAGATAGATAGAATGATAGAACGATAGATAGATAGAACGATAGATTGATAGAACAATAGATAGAACGATAGATAGAACGATAGAACGATAGATAGAACGATAGAACGATAGAACGATAGATAGATAGAACGATAGAACGATAGAACGATAGATAGATAGAACGATAGAACGATAGATAGATAGAACGATAGATAGATAGATAGATAGATAGATAGATAGATAGATAGATAGATAGAATGATAGAACGATAGAACGATAGATAGATAGAACGATAGACGATAGATAGAACGACTTAGAACGATAGATAGATAGATAGATAGAACGATAGAACGATAGATAGAACGATAGAATAGACGATAGAACGATAGATAGAACGAATAGATAGAACGACTAGATAGATAGAACGATTAGAACGATCGATAGAACGATAGAACGATTAGAACGATAGAACATAGATAGATAAGATAAGATAGATAGATAGATAGTAGATAGATAGTATATAGATAGATAGATAGATAGATAGATAGATAGATAGATGATAGATGATAGATAGATAGATAGATAGATCCAAAGGTCCTTTTTTCCCCTCATTCAACTGGTCTCCACATGTTGTAATACATTCACCCATTTCTGTCACTGTGCATCTCAGATTCTACAAAATTATAATATAATACGAATCTTCCAAGGTTCATATTTTCCAGAGGATGATGGAGTCTTCCATTACCATAGAATTACCATAAGGCTAATGGTTTCACATGTGTGTGCTGTTCGGTTGCCCAGTGGTTTCTCGGGTGTGGAGGGAAGACCATTGGAAGGAAATGAAAACAGCATTCCCAGAAGTGATTGTTTCTAAACTCCACACTTCCCAGTATCCCCCCCCCCCACACACACACACACACCCCCCTCCTCTCTGAAACCACCCCTCCTTTGACCAAAGTCCCGTTGCAGGGCTGTTGGACGCATATCAGTTATAAAAATACATTACAGCGAAGGGAAAGTAGGTTGGAAAAAGTGGCGTGTTTGCCAGGAACACTCTTTTAAAGCGTTCCCAGAGCTGTGTGACATTATAAAACAGGAGACGGTGACAAGCAACAGGTAGAAAATAAAAAAGGATACAGGCTTATTCCACAATAACGGAGCTAATAGGAGATACAGTCCACACTCTTCAAATCAAATTAATCTGACACTGAATGGAGATTTTTTTTTTTTTTTTTTTTTTTTGTTTAGTGCAGCTGCAGAGTTTTTCAGAAATCCTGCATTGACAGAGAATAGAACGTGAAGCTGTAACCAAATGAAATCGCAGTTTTTATTGATCTTGACTTGCAGGGTAAGCTGTTCAAAGTAGAAATGCAGACCTTGTCGTAATATTAGAAACAAATGGGGAAAATAAAAGTTCAAGCTCCACCTTCTTTATGGATCTGCTCCCGAATCCAAAATGTAATGGTTTTGGCTCATTTTTTCCAGCTAGCGTTTTTTTTTTTTTTTTTTTTTGAGGCCGTACTCCATACGTCGCACTTGTTCTTCATAATCTGCTCCTAAATGTTATTTTTACTACCTATTATTACTAAATGTGTCAGTTATTTGTGTTTTAACTGTGTGTTTGTATTTGCTGCAGCCTATCTTATCCAGGATTCCCTTGCAAAAGAGATTCTGGTGGAGTTGAATTACAGTTCACAGTTTATGTCGACCACAGGGAAGTGATTTAAAATGCATAATTCCATTTAAAAAAGCTCAATATCACTCCTTTAAATATCGAAAAAAAAAAACCTAAAATTGTCATTCGTGTTTAGAGTAAAGAGCTGTGAAGTTCGGCCAAAGATGCAATGTATTGTGGATTGCAGAGATATAAACTGTTTTTATTTTTGTTTTTTGTTTTTTTTTTACATTGATGGGCTGGGGATTTATGTGACCACTAGAGGGAGTAGTGAGTCAAATCGAGGATGAGAACCAGTAAGAAACAACTGTCAAAATCCAAGAAAGTAAGTCATTAAAATAGAAGCCATCGTTTTTCTCCCCTGGACTCAGCTCTAAATGAAAAGAATGTCGTTTTCCTGCTGAAATGTCAGTGTTTTTTTTCTACACAGGTGACTTTGATTCTGAGGCTTATGAAGGTATAAAGTTATTATGGATGTTATTATTTTTGCTAAGTTGCCATCCGTTGAGCCGCAGTTCAGACAAATGTTTTAAAATGCATAATTCCATTTTTAAAACAGCAAAATATCACTCTTTTAAGACATTTATAATAATTCACAACGGATAAAACAAAAGGAAACTACATGATGATGCAGATATTGTCGTCTATTATCCATCTGCAGTGTCATTTTAGACTGATTTGTGCTAATGTCCATGCAAAGTATAGTTCTTAAAGGGAAAACTAGACCAAAAACGTCCTTTGTGAATTGATTAATACGACAAAGGAAGAGAAATGGGTAAATTTTACCTGCTGGTGGTTTAAGGGTACAGTATGTAGCAACTCTTGGCCATTCTACAACTTCATTTTTGTTTTATTAGGGATCCGACTATTAGGAAATCGATGCTAAAATACTCTGCATTTACATCTCATATAGACTTGCTTTAAAATGATAATGGATCTGCAACAAAATGTACAAACTGAGACAGAGACCAAATGTGGAAGAGTTGGACAGATTGACAAACATAAAACAGCAGAGGAAATCCAAGTTGAATTAAGTAGAGCTGTTTAAATCTACTGTAACATATACACTATGTGGACAAAAGTATGTGGACATATTGGATTCAGGTGCTTCTTTTCTAACAGGGGTCTGGGATACAAAACAATAATGACTAATGTCAGAATATAGTTTTAAATTGTGGGATAAATGTCATTGCATTGGTTAGTTTGGTTTAAATTGTTATCTTTGCTTCCAAAATGCCTCAGAGATGGTTTGGACTTAATTTCTCTCAACATTGATTTTACTTTATTTAAACACTCTTCCTCTAAATTCCCCAATAATATGTTCATAGCTCTGACTGTAAATAATAATTTTCTACCATAACTAACCATCTACTTTCTTCACATCTCATTGAAGAAGAAAAATCTCCCATTAAATTTTAAGGAAATATGGATGTTTTTATCTCTCAACACTGTTTTTTTTATCCATGACTATGATTTGAAATGTTTTTCCTCTAAATTCCAAAACTATTTTCCTGCTCTGACTGTAAATAATAATTTTCTACCATAACTAACCATCTACTTTCATCACATCTTTATTTTACATTTTTATCTTGCTTTCAAAATGCCTCAGAGATGGTTTTATAAACTATATGGACAAAAGTATTGGGACACATCATGTCTCCAGCTGTAAGATGTCCTGTTCACGATGATTTGAGATAAAAACATCAATATTTCCTTAAAGTTTAATGGGAGATTTTTCTTCCTCAGTGAGATGTGAAGAAAGTAGATGGTTAGTTGTGATAGAAAATTATTATTTACAGTCAGAGCATGAAAAATATTTTAGAAATGTAGAGGTAGAACATTTAAAATCAGTCATGGATAAAAACAAAAAAAACAAAATCAATGTTGAAAAAATTAAAACCATCTCTGAGGCATTTTAGAAACAAAGACAACAATTTAACCCAAACTAACTAACACAATGATATTCATCCCAATATAAAACTATATTCTGACATGACTCATTATTGTTTTGTATCCCAGACCCCTGTTAGAAGAGAAACACCTGAATCCAACGTGTCTACAACTTTTGTCCACATAGTGTAAAAGCCTTCATGTAAAGTTTGATTATCGCACTAAAAACTAGACTTCTCATGCTTCCCCTTTAGACGAGTGTGTCTCATTGTCTCGTGTCTTTAAGCAGCAGCTCATATTTGGCATGTTCGTGCCCACTTTCATCTGCACTTCGGTCAAATTACGGAGGTATTTGCAAAACGAAGGCAGGACGCAGGAGGAAACTCAAGTGGCCAATAAATGCAACTATAGGAGGAAAGAACACAGAGGAGGTGGCGCTGGGGTGGAAACTTCAAACACAGGCTGAAGTGGTGTGTTTTTTTTCCTGCTGTTTCACGTAAGTGGTAAATCATAAAGCGGTAGAACCAGACTTGATGGATTTAGATTAGAAACGAAGTCGGTGCAGGCACTCGAACGCGATCACGCGTCCATACGTTACACTTTGATCAAGTCCAGTTTCTATGAAGTGTGATGGTCTGGCTGTAGGATCTCTTCTTCTCCTCCTCCTTTACTTTGATGTTTTCTGTCTTTTCTTTCTGTTCTGTGTCTTTATGTGTCTGATGTTGATGGTATAGAAGTGGAGGACTTTGACTCACCTGCAGAGTTTAACCACCAAAGATCCAACATTGCTCTCATCCGCCACTGAAAAACAGAAACAAACACATCTCATCTGGTTTGTATTAAAAGTAGGGGGCCGGTCTATGTGGTCAAAGGATTATATACAATCACAATCCATGATTTTAACGGTCTCACTTTGTATAAAATGTTGTAGACCCAAAAGATAACAGGTTTCTGGAGGTCGAAGCTGTGTTTGGTGCCTTTTTTTGTTGTAATTGTTGTGTTTTTATCTAATGGGAAAGTGCATTTTTGCATATTTTTTAGATGATATTATCACAGAAGTACAACGAAAATTGATAAAATAAAGACTTTGATGGAGATTTTAAAACGAACCAAATATATATTACACTGTTACTTTAAAGTAGGACTAGCTGATCTGTGGTAAAATCAAGTATAGGTAAGTTTAAACAAGATAAGTTTAGTTTCCTCTGTTTTCTGGAGGTTTGTGTCTTTGTGTTATTGTGTCTAACAGAAAAAAGTAAGATGTCCTGTTGCAGATGCTGATTTGAGATATAAACATTAATAAAGTGTTCTGATTCTGATAATACACATTCAGTATACTGGATTAAAAAGCTGCTGGTATAATACTGCAATAAACTGAATGTGGGGCAATTTAGAATGAATGTCACCTGTTTAATTTAATAACACAATGTCACAAAATCACAATTATTTGACAGATTAAGGGATCACCCAGCTCTAATTCTAAGCAAGGTTATAATCGTTAACGAAAACAAACAAAATTACGAAAACTAGAATTGAAAAACCATTTTTGAAATAAATAAAAACTATAATTAACAGAAAAAAACGATAACTAACTTAAACTGTATTGTGCGCTTACAAAACTAACTACAACATATAAAATTACAGATAAATTCCCTTCGTTTTCATTTTTGTCAATGTTGGATCATAACAAATTAATTTATTTTGCTCGAGCAATTTTAGCTGGTGGCACAGTCAGTGTATCTTTTGGTAACTGGATTTTCTTTTCAGAAACAAAAGAAAAACTAGTGGTTAATTGATTTTCGTTTTTAAAAATAGAAGAATTAAAATTTAATTTCAAGGTGTTTTTCTTTTTCAGTTTAGACAAACCGAATTTAAAAAAATGGATTGATTTTTGGTTTCTCTTTCTAATAACAAAAAAGAAAGTTACTACCTGACTGAAATGGAAAAACGGACCAAAAACAGAGTTCTGGTGGGTTTTTTTTTTTTCATTTTCTGAGATCGGATGCTGTCATTTTCAAGTAAAGATTGAGGTCACAAAGATTCTTCGAACAATCGGTTTGTACGAATCTTCCAGTTCGCACAAAATCTGGAGTTCATAGACCTTCATGGAGGGCGCATGTCTACGATGTCCAGATTTTGTACAAACCAATTGTTCATAAGATCTTGGTGACCTCGATGGCATTAGTGCTCTTTCCTTGAAAATGACAACATCCGGTCTCAGAAAATGAAAAAAACATCTGTTTTTGGTCCATTTCTATCAGGTAGTACTTTCTTTTTTGTTATAAAAAAGAAAAAAGAAAATCAATCCGTTGTTTAAATTTGGTTTATCTATTTTGACACTGAAAAAGAATAACGCCTTGAAATTCAACTTTAATTCTTTTATTTAAAACGAAAATCAATTAACCACTAGTTTGTCTTTTGCTTCTGAAAAGAAAATCCAATTACCAAAAGATACACTGACCCAGCACCATATGGCACTTTGTGCTCCATCACTTCCCGTCACTTGTCGTTTAGAATCGGTTTCTCGTCCACTACCTGCAACATGGAGACTAAAGTTGGGAGAAAGCAGCAGAGTCCTGTCTGGGATTTATTTGAATATGATGTGAGGAAAATAAAAGATATGAAAAAACTAAAACTAAACTAAAACTAGAAAGGCACTCGGAGAGCACAGACCCTCTGCCAAGGCAGATCAGTGCCCCACCATGATCACCACCAAAATTTAATCATCAGTTCCTTGTGCCAGTATCAACATTTCCTGAAATTTTCATCCAAATCCGTCCATAACTTTTTGAGTTATCTTGCACACAGACAGACAGGCAGACAAACCAACGCTGGAAAAAACATAAGCTACTTGGTGGAGGTAAGTAAGCAGTTAGAAAAAAACAAAAACTAATAAAAACTAGCAAACCTGCTCTAAAAACTAATTAAAATGAACTGAATTAGAGACAAAAAAGTCAAAACTAAATAAAACTAAACTATAAGGAAAAATCCCAAACTATTAGAACATTGAATCTACGAGGTTTTTTTGTCCTACATAGACTTTTATTTCAGGATTGTTTCGTTGTTGTTTCCAGCTGTTGTTCCCACTCACATAAGGTGAAACTGCTTTCCACATGTGCCTCATCCCAAAAACAAAACAAACAAACAAAAACAGACCCGGAGCTTGTTTTCTCTGCTCATTATTTTCAATTATAATATTATGTAAAACACAGGGGGAGTGACTGCTTTGACTGTTTTTTTTTTTTTTTTCTTGCTGTGATGTCGAGTCAACTCACTGCTACTGAAGTGGATTAATTCCTCTTTTTCTTCCTTCAGTCTTTCATTCTTTTTCTTTTTGCCACTTCACTCCCTTTCCCATGTCCTTTCCCCTCATCCGTCCACGCTGTTTGGATTTCCTCCGCTTACACTCATCCAATCCTGCGTCGTCCTCCTCCCTCCCCCCTCCTCTGATGACCATCCTCTCCATCATTTCTCTTTGTTAATCCACTCACTCACTTTCTGCCTCTCCCACATTTTTTTTCCCCCTTTTTTTTTTCTCTCCTTCTCTTCCTAAAGCCACAAAGCATGTTAGCGCCAACGAGGAACACATTGCCTGGTAGCGCTGTCACAAAAACACAGACACATAATCACACCGCAAAACCCTGCAGTAACGGGCTTTCTCCCAGCAAATTCTTCTCTAATGAAAACCAAGCCTGGGGTGTAATTCGACTTTGGTGTGGTTTCTAACGCTGTGCGCCTGGTAGTTTGTGGATCAGTAAACGTTTGCCTACTTCAGCAGATCTGGAGATGCCACGTGTGATGCAAACCACCGACATATAGACCAGGAGAGTGGGCTTTAACGTCTACGTTTTAAACTCTTCTTTTATACTTGAGGTTAAATTGGTCTGTATGTTAGCATCTAAAAAAGCCATCACACAAAAATGGTGTAAAGAGGACCCCCACCCCCCAAAAAAAAATTGAGACATTGTGCAAAAAATTCACAACATGGAAAGACTTGCATATAAAAGATTACAGCAAGCAACATGTGATGATCGATGGAAAAAGTGGACAGTATACAGGACGTCAACTGACACTATGTTCTGTATGTTTTTGTAGGAAAATTTCAAAAATGAAATAATAAAATACAAGTAAACAAAAAGTTCTGTATGTGACCCTTGCAATTAAAATGATTGTTGATATCTTCAGTGTAATTTCTGCATTTCAAAATTCATCGCGCAGGCCGGATCGAACCCTTTGGCGGGCCGCTTTTGGCCCACAGGCCGCATGTTTGACACCCCTGTTTTACAGTATATAAGCAGGCATGTCAAAGTCATTTAGTTCGGGTTCCACATTCAGCCTAATTTGATCTCCAGTGGGTCGGACCAGTAAAATAACATAATAACATATAAATAATGACAAATCCACATTTACATGTGATGCTTTTGCAAAAAAGAGGTGAATAACCTGGAAAAACTGAAATTTCTTAACAAATATACGTGTAATTTTAACAATATTATGCTTCAGCTTATCATTTATACATGAGCATTATGCATCGGATCTACAGACACACAAAACATTTAGTAACAGACAGAATATTGATAAAATTACACTTAAGGTTTCAGGTTGTTCATATTTGTTCAGGTTATTCACATTTTATTGTTAAAGAACAGTTTGTATATGTAAATATGTTCATAACCAAGAAGAAAGTTGGTAGTTATCATTATTTATAGGTTATTATGATATTATTTTACTTTAGATCAGGGGTGTCAAACATATGGCCTGTGGGCGAAAACTGGCCCGCCAAAGTTTCCAATCCGGTCTCTAGAATGAATTTGCCAAGTGCAAAAGTTACATTGAACATATTAAAAGTCAAACATGTTGAACTGGTTTTAGTTCAGGTTCCACATACAGACAAATATGATCTAAAGTGAAATAATAGCATAAAAACCCTTTAGCAATAAAATGTGAACAACTTGAAAATTACCGGCAATTTTAGCAATATTCTGCTTGTTGCTAAATGTTTTGTGTATTTGCAGATGCACTGTGATTGGTAAGTTGTCTTAATAATAAGCTGAGACATAATATTGAAGAAATTGTTCTTATTTAGTTCCAAACTTCAGAATTTTAACAATATTCTACCTGTGACCAATGTTTGTGTAACATTATGTGGAAAGCACATGTACAAATGATAAGTTGAGGCATAATATTGTTAAAATTGCACTTATTTTTCAGTTTTTTCTGGTTATTCACATCTTTTTTTGTGAAAGGATAGTTCGTAAATATAAATATTTTTACATAATTGAATGCTTTTATTGCACTAAAACAAAGACAAAAACTTGGAGTTGTCATTTTTCATAAGTTATATGATTATTTCACTGGTACTTTGGTACATTGATATGAAATTGGTCTGAATGTGGAACTTGAACTAAACTGATTTTAACATCCTTGATTATTAATATCATCAGCATAATTTTTTTTCATCTCATAAATTCATCCCACGGGCCCGATCGATACGTCTGGCCAGCCGGTTTTGGCCCAAAGGCCGTATGTTTGACACCCCTGGGGGTAGGAGTGTATAAGTTTTACTTTTCCTACTCCTTTCGAGCATGTTTAATTTAATTTATTTATTTTTCTTTATTTTTTATTTTTTTCTCTTTTGTTTACTTATCAACCCTATATGTATCCTCAGTGATATTATGTTGGTTGGTTTTGTTTTGATTTCACTGTTTACATGTTCGAAATAAAGATTTCAATCAGTCAATCAATCAAAGAGTAGTGTCTATTAATTCTGCAGAACATCTCTTTTCGACGTGTTTTATCATTACAGGACATTAGACTATATTTCCTCCATGTCCAGGCCTTATTTCTGTCATCTACAGAAGGTACCAGGCCATTATTTCTATATTTCCACTGTTTAATAAGTAGAAATGGCCATATGTAACTTTAATACACTCATGTTTGTGATGGTACGACAATGCACTGTTCTACAAATGAAACAAAAAACTCTAGTGTTTCAGTGGATACAAACAATTCACTACTTTACAAAGTGTCTATTATGTAAGCATTGTCCTCTTGTGACTCTGGGAAATATATTGGATTAATTTGTTCAATTAAGGTTTTACTTTCTGAAAATCATCACAAAATCCAGATAATTCCTCTGGAGACCTGTCTTAAATGTAGTTGTGTCCATGTGGAGTTAGTTTTAGATCAGTTGTGTACTACTGGGCAGAATAGTCCAATAATACTGCAGCTGGAGAGAGTTGGAAGCACGGTGACTGTCATATCGGGGTAAAAAGTTCATAATTTGGATCCAAGATTAAAATTTTCTTACATTTTTAATTGAGTTGAAAATGAAATCAGGTCAAAATAAATAGAAATGAACTTATGTAACTAACCCATGAATAAAATGCTGAGAATGCTGTCTGACTCTAGTCTCTTCTTCACCCCAAATAATAATAATAAAAAAATGATATAGAGCATAGACTCACACCCCAATCATCAGTTTATGAGCAGCAGTGGTCGGCAAAAACAGAGTTTAACAGACTGATTATTAATAGGAAAAGATAATAAAGTTGGTTCTTGTTGTAAGAATGAGAGTAGACCTTTTCAAACATGTGGTGTAAGTAAAAAATGTCCATCATTGGGAAACGAGACCACAGGAACTTTCTGGATTTACATTTGTCATTCATGTCATATACTTTACTTCTACTAGGGCTGGGCGATATGGAAAAAAAGTCATATCAAGATATTTATTTTCATATCACACGAAATCAGTATGTATCACGATATAAATCAAATCAGTATTTTTTTGTCAAGCTTAAATTTTCCGTTACTCACAAGTTAGTTGTGAAGACATCAGAGAGAGAGAGAGAAATACAGTACATACGTTGCAGTATTTATGGGCTGAATCCCAATTCACCCCTTGGCCCCTCCCCCTTACCCCTTCCACTCTGTTTTGTGCGTACACGTGAAGGGGTAGGGGTGTCCCGATTCTCAATTAGACGGAGGGGAAGGGCTAAGGTGGAGGGCTGTTTGACCCTCGAAACAGAGATATTTAAGGACCACACTACAAACAGAGGGGTTGGAGAAATTTCCCATAATTCTGTTTGACTCATCGGCAAGATGGAGGTAAACACAGCCAAAAAGTGCAGCAGTGTGACGCAAGAAACACACAAACGTACGCATTTTCTACCTAAACAACTTAATCATTTGATAGTCCGCTTAATGCCGTTTCAATGTGTTATAGATCACATTTCTGTGCTTTATAGTCGATGGCTGCAAAAAGATAACCAAGGCCCATGGAACAGAGACAATTACAGCTGCTGACGGCATGGCGAATTCTTTCAGAAACAAAGTTTTTGCATCTGTTTGTAGCGGCATTAATGACTGCTGATGATGATTTAACAGGTCTGGAAGGGTTGTCTCATTTCATAGGGGAATGTTTCAACCCCTACCCCTTGCAAATCTGTTTCAAGGGGTAGTGCCAGTGCAAGAGCCAAGGGGTAGGGGTAAAGGGGGGAGGGGCTAAGGGGTGAATTGGGAGTGGGCAATGGAGAAGTCCCCCCCTTCACTCTTAGAATTACCCCCCCATCACCACCACTGTTATGTATTATTCCATCCGCTTTATTCATTTCCCCCCAGCCCCCCATTTTAAAGAGTTACTGACCCCCATCTTACAAGCATTTTAAGTTTAATAACCCCTTTAGCCCTATCGGCCTGCCCGCGGGCCTAAAAAATTATATTAATATTCATCTACTGTAAAAATATAATAAATCAAGACAATGGATGTTTTTTATCAACTTTTGCTCAAAGTTTAGACCCTAATGTTAATAAAAGTACATCAAAAGTGTATTTTAGTGCAAACTTTAATGTTCAAACATGATTTTTAATCTTTGTGGGGTGAAATATACACTATTAAAAATCTCCGAAACAAACAATTAATTTATGCATATCATCGTCAATCCAACTGAAAAAAAAAACAAGCGAGGATAAAAAATTCTAATTTCTCTTTTAGTTTGTTACAGTTTACTCAGGCATAGAAACAGATACAATATTTACCTTCGCCAAGGAGGTTATGTTTTTGCCAGGGTTTGTTTGTTTGTTTGTCTGTCTGTCTGTTTGTCTGTCCATTAGTGTGCAACATAACTCAAAAAGTTATGGACAGATTTGGATGAAATTTTCAGGGTTTGTTGGAAAGGGGATAAGGAAGAAATGATTAAATTTTGGTGGTGATCGGGGGTGGGGAGGCCCACGGGGGGGGCCCATTTCCAACAAAATTTCATCAAAATCTGTCCATAACTTTTTTAGTTATGTTGCACACTAACGGACAGACAAACAGACAGACAGACAGACAGACAAACAAACAAACAAACCCTGGCAAAAACATAACCTCCTTGGCGTGGGGGGGCCCACGGGGGGGGCCACTGATCAGCCTTGGTGGAAGTCTGTGCTCTCCGAGTGCTTCTAGTTCTTGTTTAGACAATGGGAATAGATTCTGTGAGGTCTCTAAATGTCCATAGACAACAAGAACATCCATATGAACCTTATTATTGTGAAGTAATTCTTCATTTACTTTGGGTATGTCTGTTTAGGCGTTTTTCCCCTGAAAATATGGTCAGGGTTAAACAGGTTAATTTACACGGCCATATGGTTTGTGTGTATTAGTATTGTGGTAGGCAAGTCAGACCACAACCCCCTGTCTGTCCAGCCACGCGTATCTCCATGCCATAACTAGCATAAACTGAAAGTGAAACAACATGCTTTGACCGTCCGACTCCCGTTTTTATGCCTCTGTTGTACGCCAGAACCGAACGCTTCGCACCCTACTTTTCATTAACCCAGTCACCCCAGTTCTCTGTCATATTTTCTCCCGAGGGAACACTCATTACCTCCCGCTGTAGCCCAAACATTACCTTGTGTGCTGCGGTTGCTCCTATGCCTGTGCTGTGTGCGTCAATCCAACTTGACGTGACTCTAGCGTGATTGGTTCAATGCGACACTACTTAATTATGATTGGCTGTTCTCACGTCTGTCAAAGCATGGATGAATGACTCATATTTCTATGGTGGAAAAGTTATATCGCGATATATATATTTTTATCGTTTTATCGCCCAGCCCTAACTTCTACCTTTTCTTGTACCATTTGTTTGCATTGTCGTTAAATTTCATCTGTATATTAATAGTTTATCTATCTTTTAACACTGCATCTTTCACTCCTATACTTTTTTATTTCATTTCTGTTTTCTCTGAGCTAACTTTTACTGTTGTTTTATTGTTTTGGTACTGATGAAACAAGTAGCCCAGGGTCAGCAACACCGGCACATTTACAGCTGATGTAAACTGTCCATGAATAAATAAACAACTAAGACAAAAAAATAATGAAATTCACAATATTATTCCATTTCAGTCACGTCTTTGCTGCTGTTGCTGTGTTATTTAAATATATCTACAAACATAAAAAGTGATGATTGACCTCTTGAGTTGAGGTTCCTTTTGCATATTGAACATAGTTAAATCAGTAAAGTTTATTTCTATTGCACTTTTCACAAATACAATAACAACGTACTCAACAATAAAAGTGCAAACTAGCATAAAACATAAATAGGGCATTTACTGTAATTAAAATTAAACTTGGAAATGGCTTTTAATATGCAAATCTCCATTTTCTGTTGGGTTTTTGTGAAATATGTGCCTACCAAATTTGGTGCATCTCAAACCTCATGTGGAGGGTTTTTTTAAATCATTATTTATATAACCTTATTTTTATTTTCTAGGGGGAACTTCTGAACCATTTTGGGAGAAACAACGAAATTCAGCAAGTCACTACAACAACACTATTTCACAAAAACACAGTGTTTTGGTGCATTTGAATTATGATCAGATAAAACTGACCAAATCTGAAGCGGTTTTGGGTTTAGTCTTTTGGACAAGTTTGTTAAAACTGCTGGAAATGAGAAAAAATGGGGCAAAAACTGTAGGTTTGAATCAATATCTGAGATTTCCTGCTGGGTTTAGGGTGTGTTTGTAGATCTGGACCTGATGGATGGATGGATGGATGGATGGATGGATGGATGGATGGATGGATGGATAATAGTGGATGACGGATGGATGGATGGATGGATGGATGGATGGATGGATGGATGGATGATAATAGTGGATGATGGATGGATGGATGGATGGATGGATGGATGGATGGATGGATAATAGTGGATGACGGATGGATGGATGGATGGATGGATGGATGGATGGATGGATGGATGGATGATAATAGTGGATGATGGATGGATGGATGGATGGATGGATGGATGGATAATAGTGGATGGATGGATGGATGGATGGATGGATGGATGGATGGATGGATGGATGGACAATAGTGGATGATGGATGGATGGATGGATGGATGATAATAGTGGATGATGGATGGATGGATGGATGGATGGATGGATGGATGGATGGATGGATGGATGGATGGATGATGGATGTACAATAGTGGATGATGGATGGATGGATGGATGGATGGACAATAGTGGATGATGGATGGATGGATGGATGGATGGATTTATAGATGCAATCCTAAAAGTTGGACTTAGAACTTGGCTCCAAGAGGCTTTTTTAATGTGTCACCTGATGTGTTACCAAATCTGTTCCATCTCAGTCTATCCTCATGTGGGGGTTTAACTTCTAAATTATTCTAGGGGGCGCTCAAAACACATGTTCAAGCATGTCATTTATTTAATAATATTAATAATAATCGTTACTGTTTCAAGTTGGTAATGGTATTTGAGTTTTGACAGAATTCCTTTCATCCAGGTCTAAGTTTTCACCTTCTTTGTTGTTGTTTTTTTTTTTAATCAGTAGGTGAACAATTTGTTTTCATGAACACCACAAGAATAAAAACACATCGGACTGAGATTTATCCTCAGACATGACAGACCCTCCCCTATAGTAGATTTCTAGGTGTAACATCACATAAATCCTGCTTCAGCGCTGTTGCTCATAAAAAATAAGTCATAATAAGCTGTTCTTTCAGTTGTTCCATGGTTTGGTAAAAAAATCCCGTCATGAATTAAACCTCGTATAGTTGTCAGGAGAGTATTGAGTGTAAATCTTCCAAAGCTGACGCACACACATACATCACATACATATTATCACCCTTTAATTCATGTACAAATGGACGTCAGTGCTTTTTTAAACAGTCTCCTGCTCTTTTGTCTCCTGTTTTTCCCTCTTTGTGCCTCCCTCTCCGGCAGCGTAAAGAGGACGACTGAGGGAAGTGACATTTGGAACAATACGCCATTGTTTCGCTGCTGCATCCACTGTCATATCACACAGATGTACGCGTGAGCTCAGACATGTCTGTAGAGTTGACTTTTTATTAATAATGATTAAAGCGCTTCAGAGAAATAACTCATCTGGGAGCTACAGGTGACGAAGCCGATGTGGAGAGAAGTATTTACAGACTGTAATGAAGCCCAAACTGTGGCTGATTACTTTGTTTTATCAAAGAAAGTAGTTCCAGTGTCCCTGGATGTCAGCGTCAGGTTCTATCTGAATCAATAACAAGTTGAATTTGTGAGGTTGTCAGGTTCTGTCTCTATGTTCCAGTCCTGTGGTCTGGATGAAGGAGATCAGTCTAACAATACAAGTGGGTGGTACTTTCACTGGAAGAGAACTCAAATAATTCAAAGTCCATATATGACTTCTATCAGTGATCAATAGGAATTATATTAATATCTCTAACATAAACCATCAAAATATGGACCATTATAAGTAAAGGCACATTTTCAATATTTCAAAAATTCCTAAAAATTCAAAACTCAATTTTTTTCAAAACTTCTAAGGTCCTTTGTAACCACATAAAAAATCTGAAATGAGGAGAAGAGGATAGTTGAAATCTAGACATTGGTGACTTTGAGTTTGACCCTTCAAGGTCACTCAAGGTCAAAGGTCATGGACCCAAATCAAAGTCCATATATGACTTCCTATCAGTGATCAATAGGAACTATATTGATATCTGTCACCATCTCCATGTTAAAAGCCATCAAAATATGGACCATTATAAGTAAAGGAACATTTTTAATAGCTCAAAAATTTGTCAAAAAATTTTAAAACTCAAAATATTGTCAAAACTGTGAACAACCTTTTTAGATATTATCCTGAGGAAGCTACATAAAAAAATTAAATGAATCTGACCAGTAGTTTTGGAGAAGATAGTTGAAACCTAGACATTGGTGACTTTGAGTTTGACCCTTCAAGGTCACTCAAGGTCAAAGGTCATGAACCCAAATGAAAGTCCATATATGACTACCTATAAGTGATCAATAGTAACTATACTGATATCGGTAACCATTTACATGTTATAAACCATCAAATTATGGACCATTATAAGTAAAGGCAAATTTTTTAAATTTCAAAACTTTGTCAAAAATTCAAAACTCTAAATTTCTAAAAAAAAATAAAAAAAATAAAAAATGTGAACAATTTTGGAGACACTGTTCTGAGGAAGCTACATAAAAAATTTGAAATGAATCCGACCAGTAGTTCCAGAGAAGAAGATTGTTGAAATCTAGACATTAGTGACCTTGACTTTGATACTTCAAGGTCACTCAAGGTCAAAGGTCATGAACCCAAATCAAAGTCCATATATGACTTCCTATCAGTGATCAATAGGAACTACATTGATATCTGTAACCATCTCCATGTTATAAGACATCAAAATATGGACCATTATAAGTAAAGGAACATTTTTAATAGCTCAAAAATTCGTCAAAAAATTAAAAACTCAAATTTTGTTAAAGCTGTGAGCAACCTTTGTAGATATGATCCTGAGGAAGCTACATAAAAAATTGAAATGAATCTGACCAGTAGTTTTGGAGAAGATAGTTGAAATCTAGACATTGGTGACCTAGAGTTTGACCCTTCAATCTACTCAAGGTCAGAGGTTATGGACCCAAATGAAAGTCCATATATGACTTCTATCAGTGGAGTAGGAACTATATTGATATCTCTAATCATTTCCACATTATAAGCCATAAACATATGGACCATTATAAGTAAAGGCACTTTTGGCCTTCACAGTAGCTCATGGTCATTGGCAGATGAGCTGAAAACAACAGCTCAAAAGCAAAGAGTTGTAGCTTCATGCATGAAAAAGACACATTTTCTCATTCCAGCAAGCACATAAAGCACACATATGCACAACCGAAGAGTTTACCATCACCATAACTGTGCAGCAGACATAAAGCGTCCCCTTCCACCTGATCCGGGGTCAGTTTGGTCAGTTTACGGTCAGTAGCGGCAGCCCGGGCGTTTGGTGTTGTAAGGGTAAGATGTGCATGCAGCCGCCATGCAGTGCAAATATAAATGAAAATGTTTCCCCACCAGTGTGCTGCGGGTTCTGAGTCGTACCCAGGTCCATGCTCTTGGAGGCTTTAACATGCTGGAACTGACGCTGGTTCTGGTTCTGGACTGGAGGTGCCGGCTGATCCGGTTTCTCTCTGAAGCTACGATGAGACAAAATCACAGCAGGGGTCTGGTAAATTACAGCTCCAGTGATTTTTTTCCCCCTAATTTTTGTTTGTTTCGAGTGAATGTAAATCTTATCTAAAGGATTCTGTTGGGTCTCTGTAAACTTAATTTGATTCTGATTTGAATTGATAAAGCACTTTGTGACTCTGTCTGTGAAAAGTGCTCTATAAATAAAATTACTTTACTTACTTACTTTACTTATTATTATCATCATCATAATCTCATTTTTGTTAATCATGATACGCTGTTTATTTGGCTTTTGGGTTTATTTCTTTACAGTCTCAGCTAAAACACTTGAAAAGTGCTTCAGTGTTTTGGTTTTTTACTTCATTTACATCACGCTTTGGTCGTGGAAAAGACTTTATCATTGTAATAGTTGAATGCTACATTTAAATATATTTAGACGTAACATTCTGATTATACTGGAGTTTAAAACCACAAATAACTGTTTTTAAGTCATTTTTATGTATGCTTTCACAACATTAAATTAAAAAAATACAGTTAAAAGAATCAAATCACATAATCAGACTATAAATGTTTTGGAAGGAAGGAAGAAAGAAAGAACGAAAGAAAGAAAGAAAGAAAGAAAGAAAGAAAGAAAGAAAGAAAGCTCAAAAATAAGATGAAAGAAAGAAAGAAAGAAAGAAAAAGATCAACAATAAGGTGACACAAAGAAAGAAAGAACAGACAAAAGATAGCTCAAAAATAAGATGAAAGAAAGAAAGAAAGAAAGCTGAAAAATAAGGTGACAGAAAGAAAGAAAGAAAGAAAGAAAGATCAAAAATAAGGTGACAAAGAAAGAACAGACAAAAGATAGCTCAAAAATAAGATGAAAGAAAGAAAGAAAGAAAGAAAGAAAGGTGACAGACAGACAGACAGACAGACAGACAGACAGACAGACAGACAGACAGACAGACAGACAGACAGACAGACAGACAGACAGACAGACAGACAGATAGATAGATAGATAGATAGATAGATAGATAGATAGATAGATAGATAGATAGATAGATAGATAGATAGATAGATAGATAGATAGATAGATATTGTCTTGGAGCTGTGAACATGTGATGTGATTGTCCAGTAGGTGCAGTACCGTACCTGTCCTGTAGGTAGGAGTGTTGGATGGAGCTGCTGAACTCTGTCTCATGTCCGTAAAACTCCCTCTCTTCGTCCTCATCCATGTGAGAGTAACTCCCATTGGTCACTGGCAGACAGAGGGCCAATCAGGTTTAAGGGCGGGGATAAAAATAAGTCTCAAACTCATCAGGACACATTTACACTTTAACCCATAAAGACCCAAACATTTTGTTGATTTTTTTAAATTCATTTTTGTTAATTTTATTGATCACTTTGGTTGTTTTTGTTCATCCATCCATCCATCCATCCATTCTCTTCCGCTTATCCGGGGCCGGGTCGCGGGGGCAACAGTCTAAGCAGGGATGCCCAGACTTCCCTCTCCCCAGACTCCTCCTCCAGCTCTTCCGGGGGGACCCCGAGGTGTTCCCAGGCCAGCCGAGAGACATAGTCTCTCCAACGTGTCCTGGGTCTTCCCCGAGGTCTCCTCCCGGTGGGACATGCCCGGAACACCTCCCCAGGGAGGCGTCCAGGAGGCATCCGAAACAGATGCCCGAGCCACCTCAGCTGGCCCCTCTCGACGCGGAGGAGCAGCGGCTCTACTCCGAGCTCCTCCCTGGTGACTGAGCTCCTCACCCTGTCCCTAAGGGTGCGCCCAGCCACCCGACGGAGGAAACTCATTTCGACCGCTTGTATCCGGGATCTTGTCCTTTCGGTCATGACCCAAAGCTCATGACCATAGGTGAGGGTAGGAACGTAGATTGACCGGTAAATCGAGAGCTTCGCCTCTCGGCTCAGCTCCTTCTTTACCACAACCGACCGGTACAGCGACCGCATCACTGCAGACGCTGCACCGATCCGTCTGTCAATCTCACGCTCCATCCTTCCCTCACTCGTGAACAAGACCCCGAGATGCTTAAAATCCTCCACTTGGAGGAGTTTTTGTTCATTTTGTTGCTTATTTTATTCTCTTTTTTTTTTTTCAACTTCATTTAGGTTCATTTCTTTGCTTATTTTTTCACATTTTTTATTATTTTGGTACATTTTTCATTGGTTTTTATTCATTCTATTTACTATTTAACATATATATATATATATATATATATATATATATATACATATATACATATATATATATATATATACACATATATACATATATATATATATATACACACACATATATATATATATATATACACACACATATATATATATACACACACACACACACATATACATATATATATATATATATATATATATATATATATATTATATATATATATATATATATATATATGTAAAAACCCAGTGTGTCCATCCACTGTCATTGATCCAACTCCATGGGTTTTACTGATGAATCAATGTTGTAGAAGATGACGGTATTTCCATGGTAACTATAGAGCCTCTGAACGTCCACATGGGTCAAATCTGTTGACCATGAAAAGATGAATAACTGTATTTTATACCAATTATTTACATGTATTGATAGGATTAGTGGATCGACAGGTGTTAAACAGTTTAGATCAGTAGATGGTTTTGGTCTAACAGTGGATGTTTGGGTCTTTATGGGTTAATATAGGAAAATACATACAGAGGATAATGTCACTATAATATTACAATAAATGCTAATAAATAAATAAATAAATAATCCATTTGGGAATCTTATAAAAGTAGCACTAGGTCTTTATGGGTTCACTCTGCACTTGTTCCAGTTCGAAGCCCAAAGACAGGTTAACAAAAGGCCCTAAGACGTAAAAACGAGAGCAGACGTAGAGACGAGAAAAGCCCAAAGAGTAAGACGTGGAGGGAAGATAAGAAGTTGGAAAAAGATATGAGACGGAAAGCGGATGAGAAGTAGTGAGCGAAGGCAGCTGCAGATGCACGCCGCTGATACAAGGCTGTGAGTGTGCATGATAAATCAAGCTGTTTATGACTCCTTCATACACACTGCGTTCATCCTGAGCACCATTTACATACAGTCATCGTTCCTCAAAGTGCGTCGGTGCTGCGCGACACTCGCCCAGATTACTGCACGTCCACACATGTGACTGAAAGGAGGGTGATGGCAGCGATGGCGGCGTCTGAAGCTATCACATCCTCTCATCTCTCCCCTTCCCTTTCACTAATCACCTGCTTTATTTTTCCCTCTGCTCCCATTCTTGCGATCTGATATTTTGCCTGTCATTTATCTCTCCTTTCAGATCTCCCATAAATCATTTTATCTCCCACTCACATTTCAGCACCAACCTCCTCTTTTTTTTTTTTTTTTTTTAAACTTCCTCCCTCCTCCTCCTTCCTCCTCCTTCCACCTCCTCCTCCTCCTCCCTCCTCCTCTTCTTCTTCTTCACCGGCAGCACCTTAATCAGCTGAACTGTCAAAAACACACTCTTCACCACGCACACACAAACACACAAACAAATCCACTTTCCTCCCGGTCTTTGAAGTGAAAAAGGCATTTGCTGTGTGGATGATAGATCAATACAAGTTCACTCCAATAACAGATATGAATCCGCTTCTTTGGCACTCAACTTTTTCTTCCTTCCGTCTGTATTTGTCTACTACTCATCTGTCTACCCGTGTGTGTATCCGCTCCCCGTCTTGGGAAAAACCGGTGTTTCGTGACTTTTCTTTCACATTAATCCCGCGTGGCTGTGTCAGTGCATTTACTCAGCGCTCACACAAGAAAACAGGGACGTTCGCTTCCATGTTAAGCTGCCAAAAGGTTACAAACCCTTCCACAAATGGAATATGTCTGACTGTAATTGACTTTTTATTTCATAGAATCTCAAAAATACTGTGAAAAGAATAGAGGGACTTTAAAAAAAAAACATAAAGACCTAGTGCTATTTTTGTCATGCGTTTTTTTTTTTCTCTTCAACCTTTTTTTAAGCAATTTATCACCATTTACTACAATATTATCATCTGTATTTTGCATTTTTCAGTGTAAATCACATATTTTCCTGTTTAATTCACTGATAAATGTAGATGTTTGTTAAAGCTGCTTAACCCTTTCATGCACGAATTATGAGAACCTTAATCAAAATTTTTTCCTGAGTTTTTTTATTCCTCTTTAGGCATGAAAAAAACAATGCAATTGAAAATTTTCTTCTGAAAAATAAATAAAAATAAATAAATAAATAAAAATAATTTCAAAATTTCAAAAAAAAAAAACCCAAACACATTAAATAAATATTAATGAAAAAAAAATTCTTATGAACCTATTTTTCATGAAGTTGCAAAAATGTCCACTCAGCTGGACACTACATGTTTAATTTTTGAAGCACAGAAAGATGTATTTACTGACAAATTGTGTGAAAACTATGGGGAGGGCTTGTGATTCTGGGGGTTTATGCTCAGGAGAGATCTACATAATGTTACCAATTCATGTCAGAAAAGACATGTGGTGTCTTAAAACTTTAATAAAGATATGTGGAAAAAAAAAACAAAAAAAACAAAATCTATGCATATGCAAGAGAACAGCTGTGGAATAGCTGTCCACTGTAGTGACCAGTATGCATGAAAGGGTTAAAGTTGAGGGTTGTTATATTAGAAAAATTGAAGAAAAAGTGACTTTTTCAGCAAAGATGTCCTTAAATGAACATAAAACAAGTATCTACTTTCACTGTTTATCAAACTACATGGTTTTACTGGTGAATCAATGCTTTTTTACCAATCTATTGATTACCTTGGCTGTTTTTGTTCATTTTGTCGTCTTTCTTTCATTTTTTTTTTTTTACTTCATTTTAGTCTACGTCTTACTTACATTATTTATTATTTGTACATTTTGTAGATATTTTATTTTATTTTATTTAATATATAAACCAAGCATCTACATCCACTGTCATTTATCAAATTACTTTGGTTTTACTGGTTAATCCATATTTTCAATATTTTTTTTATCCATTTATTGATTACTTTGGCTGTTTTTGTTCATTTTGTGGCCTTTGTAACATTTTTGTTTTAATGATTGTGACTGATTGAGGTTACAATGCTATTTTCTGGTAGCCTATTAATGGCATTTTTCATTACGTGTTAGCATCAAGCTAACAGTCAATGTGCTAAGTATTTTCTATATAGCTGAGGAAGATATTGGAGATTTTCTTGTGATCAGACAAGTAACATTGAGGCAAGATGTTTTTTTACCTGCTGATGTTTCGGCTGTAGCTTCAGCCTTCATCAGAGCTGTCAAACGTTTCCTGGTGTGACGTGTCTAAAAACAGCTGATTGGGTCTACTTTTGTGGTCACAAGAAAATCTCAAACATTTGTAAAGGAAGACATGACGAACGTAATCAAACAATGAGGCAGTTATGGTAGACATATTTCTTGTAGGTGCAGCAGTATTGTCATGCTTTATAGATGAAGGAGCATGCTTGATGACTGTTGTAATGACTCTAATTTATTTCTTTATTTGTGTGTTTACAAGTTTTCATAGTTAACCAGAAATTAAATGATGGACAAATGGACGAATAAGAGACAACAACAACAAAAGAGATTATTTCAAGACATAATAATAAAATAAAATAATGAATAATAATATAGCAACTTCTAAAACCCAGCATGGTGTGGAAGAGAAATAATAATGGAATGACAGACAAACAGACATGCGGAATAATGCAGCAGCGTGTGCATATATATATACACAATATGTTCAATCACAAAACTAAATGTAAAAATATGCTTCAAGTAACAAAAATGAGGGAAATTGCATAATAACTGAAGCTAGCCTCAATCTGTACTGTACTTCCTCCATCCAGTAGGCTGACTCTCCAGGGGAAACAGAAAACTCAAAGTGCAGACAAAGGAAAAAAGACTGAGCGAGATTCACAGTAGCAGAGATAAATGAGATGCAACAACGAATAAGAGATAAAGAGAAAGATCTATAAATGCAAAAATAACACATCTGCATACATACATATGTAGGGATTCATTAGATTCAATTTATTCCCCTGCAAAAGCACACATCAGTAGAGGAAAAACACTCCCTTCATTTTAATTTGGACTTCAATGCCAAATAAAATGGATTCCGCATATGAAATCATTCATTAGTGTGTGAGTGAGACAACAGGGAAGTACACACAAGTGCACTTACACAACACAGGAAGTCAGCCAGCGGTATACGCACTGGCTAATGCGTGGATGTAAATGTCATGAGAACGGAGGTTAGTTTGAGCAGCCGAGTGTATTCAAGGTCAGGGCCAGTAAACACACACAAAAACACACAACACTGTTGAACACCACCTACTGATGGCTGAAACAACACACGCATAAACTGTTTGACATTAACGCATTTCTAAACAAGAAACAAGAGACACTATGTGGACAAAAGTATGTGGACGCATTGAATTCAGGTGTTTCTTTTCTAACAGGGGTCTGGGATACAAAACAATAATGACTAATGTTATAAAATAGTTTTATATTGGGATGAATATCACTGCATTGGTTAGTTTGGTTTAAATTGTTATCTTGTTTCCAAAATGCCTCAAGGATGGTTTTGACTTAATTCTCTAAACATTGATTTTTTTTTTTTTTTTTTTTAATCCATAACTATGATTTTAAATGTTCTACCTCTAAATTTCTCAAACATTTTTCAGTCTCTGACTATAATAATTACTTTCAACCACAACTAACCATCTACTTTCTTCACATCTCACTGAGGAAGAAAAATCTCCCGTTAAACTTAAAAGAAATATTGATGTTTGTAAAGTATATGGACATAAATATTGGGACAGATCATGTCTACAGCTGCAAGATGTCCTGCTCATGATGATGCGAGATAAAAAACATCAATATTTCCTTAAAGGAGTGGTATTTTACTTTTTTAAATGGAATTATACATTTTCCAACATTTCCCTGTGGTCTCCATAAACTGTAAATGCTCTGCTTGGCTCTGAATTCTTCATTCATTCAACTCCACAGGTTCATCTTCAACCCTATTTCTGAGTAATGACACCAGAAAGGTGGTTTGGAGCACTGGCCCTTTAAATGCACATGAACCACTTCAGGCCCCACCCCCTCCAGGTTGTCAGCTGTGCTGCTCTGTCCCGTTCAACCAACAACTGAACATTTGGGGGGAATGGGCTCCAAGTTTGGACATATTTTCATTATGGACTACAACCGCTGCTGCTGACAAACAATTATGTCGTACTCAGAGAAATGTTCGTCTGAAGTCTGGACCTTATATGTGCAAATGCGGAGACGTGACTAGTTATAAAACGTAACAAATTAAGCAAGAATTCAAACAGGTTGTAGAACTCCACTCGATTTTTGCCGAAATGAATATAAAGATAGTTTTACAGCACCTGAAGGGTTCAAATTCAAACTTTATGAACTATTAGGGTCCAAATACACAAATAAATGAACCACAGACTAAGAAAAGTGGGTTTAGAGAAATATGAGCCCTTTAAAGTTTAATGTGAGATTTCTCTTCCTAAGTGAGATGTATCCTAGACCCCTGTTAGAAAAGAAACACCTGAATTCAACGTGTCCCAATACTTTTGTCCATATAGGGTATGAGTCATTATCAAACATGCAGATATAAACAGTACAAACCTATTCACAGATCACGCATCTGCACATCCACATAATAAAAGAGCTTTATGGAGCATCCACAACTACAATAACTCTTTATAGCAGCGTTAACAAACAAATACTGCAACCTTGAGGAACACGAGGAGGAAAAAATAAAAGCAAAGAGAGAGAAATGAAAGGGAACATCGGGCAGAGGAGTCTCTAATTAAAGCTGCACTGCTGATGCCGGTATCGGTTTGGTTTATGCTTGTTTTACCTCAAAGATACTGTTTGTTTTTCGCAGTTATTAACTTTCTGTACTTTTTTTAACTCGTTGCAAATGATATGCCCACCTTTGATGCTGTTTCAGTGTTAAAAAAAAAATAAAACGGGAGAACAAAAGAGTAGAAAAGTACAGTAATGTCAGCTAAAATCAGGGCTGAAGCAGGGCCAGGAAAAAGCCAGCATGCTGTTCCAGAAGTGAAAACAGAACAAAACACAACACTGTGGCTGTGCTGCACTCTTTGGTGTGGACGTGTAGGCCTGTCCTGGTAAATGACAGTTATTTTAACATTACAGATACGGAGGGAAACATTAAAGAGAACAAAAAATCACTGCTGCTGTGTTGCTTTTTGGTAAGAAAAATAAAATGCCTGTATTATGAGAGTCATTCTGAGTGATGTTAGTGTAAATTATGGATACACCGCTGTTCATCATAATACTTCATGCTCATTAGGAGCTGTGTTAACTGTTAATTAATTATATGGACTGAATTAGGCCTGTCATAGTCTTTATTTATTCTTTCATAGTCTCGAAATGAACTGAAAATATAGTAGTTAGAAGACGATGGCATGAGATGATGTGTTGTTTAAATAACAGAAAACAGGCTTTTTAGGGCTTTTGGACACCATTTGTAGCATCTTAAAATAGAAATGAGGACACTGATGGAGAGTTAATTACTCTCGCAGCATTTCTGGTATTTATTAACAAAGCAAAAATATGAAAATAAGAGAATTTTTCACATTTATTCCTGGTTGTGTTGTTAAGAGGAGTTGGAGTCACCTCTAATATTAACCCATAAAGAACCAAACATCCACTAGTGACCAAAAGCAGCTACTGATGTAAACTGTTTAATAGCTGTTGATCCACTAATCCTATCAATACATATAAATAATTGGTATAAAATACAGTTATTCATCTTTTCATGGTCAACAGATTTGACCCATTTGGACGTTCTGAGGCTCCGTAGTTACCGTGGAAACACTGTCATCTTCTACAACACTGATTCACCAGTAAAACCCATGGAGTTGGATCAATGACAGTGGATGGACACACTCTTTTTTACTTTCAGTTAATGATATATTTGCTGGAAAAGTCACTTTTTCTCCAGTTTTCTCTGTTTCTGATATAATAATCCTCAACTTTAATCTGAATGTTTAATGAAAATCAACATGATCAGAAAATTCAAAATGGGAAAATACCGGATTTTCACTGACAAAATAGGACCAATGGTCCTGTAGCTTACCGCCCAAATTAAAATCTTAGGGAAATGTATTCAGATGACATTTACTATCACCCAGTTACGTGTATTTATTCTATTACAGAAATAGCCCATGTTTTGGTCATATTCCAATCAGATCTGTAAAAAATTCAAATTCCAACTTGATATCATTGATACTGATTTCTTGAATCAATCCACTTCCTATCTGTTATAATGGGGAAATTTTTCAAAGTCGCGCCAAATCCAGAATCAGATCTGGATCGAAATAATTTCAATACCTTATGTTGACATCATCATACAGAAGCTGTATACCAAGTTTGAAGTCAATCAGAACTGGAGTTTCGGAGAAGATGACTGAAATTTTTTCCCCATAAGAGCCCATGTTAAATTTTCCGTAAGTTCCCGGATCCAGAAGAAGATCCTGATCAGCATGTGGACATTATGTTTTGGTCATCTCCCCATCAGGGCTAGACTGGAGAAATTTACACTGGATATTTACTGAGTTATTGCATCAATTCACTTCCTATCTCTTACAATGGGAAATTTTTCAAAGTCGCACCAAATCCAGAATCAGATCTGGATCCAAATAATTTCTCAAACTTTTGTTGACATCATCATAAAGAAGCTGTATACCAAGTTTGACGTCAATCGGAATTGTAGTTCGGAGCAGAAGACGACTGAACTTTTTGTAACGGACGACGACAACAGACCGACAACAGACGACGATGACGGACGCCGCATGACGACAATAGCTTACGACCTATCGGCCGGTAAGCTAAAATGCAAAGACAGAAGATAATATTATAATAAATGATGATAAATCACTTAAGGAAGGTTAAATAAAGAGAAAACAATCAAATTGGGAACTGTCACAAGTTAGTGTTTACTCCTGGAGGATTCTGTTTGGGTTTCTGTAAATCGGCTTGAGCATCTGGTTCCAAGTTGAATTTCTGAGGTTGTCAGGTTCTGTCTCTGTTACAGTCCTGTGGTCTTAATGCAGGAGATCATACATATATACAATATATATCATATATGACTTCCTATCAGTGCTCAGTAGTGATTATATTGATATCTTTTAAAATCTATACATTGGTGACCTTGAGTTTGACCCTTCAAGGTCACTCAAGGTCAAAGGTCATGGACCCAAATGAAAGTCCATGTATGACTTCTGTCAGTGATCAATAGGAACTATATTGATATCTGTAACCATTTACATGTTATAAACCATCAAAATATGGACCCTTAGAAGGAAAGGCACATTTTCAATGTTTAAAAAATTTTTAAAAATCTAAATTTCTCAAAACTAAAAAACAACGATGAAGACGACCCCAGACACAGCGCCTTCACAATAGCTCATAGCCTATCAGCCTGTGAGCTAAAAATTACCAAGTTGGTTTGAAAACGAATTGTAGAAAAGGATTCTCAACCAGTGAAAAAAGCAAACACTCACCATTGGATGCATAGATGGCGTTGTTGACCATGGAGGGGTGGGCGGGGCCGTTAGTTTGACCATTGACTGGACTCATCAGGCCTGAAGAGCTGTCAAAGGAACGACTGGGAGACACGGCACGATGTTCCTAAAACAGGACCAGAACATATGTTAATTAAACCATAAAAAGACCATGAAATACACAAAAATAAGCCTAAAATAGCATCAGTGCTCAGTTAAACTTTCTCTCCAAAGTTTAATATGTGGTATGAGGTTGCTTTTATACGGAATAATCACTGGAAGAGTGAGTAGTCTATTCACCACCAAATCGACGCCAAGGATGTCAAATAAAGACAGAAAGAAGGTCGCTCCCCAAAGACAGTGGAGATCACGGTGGAAGAGGGGATCCCCTTTCCCATGACCTGCAGGGCTGTACTTGTCCTCAACACCCAAACACCTCCTTTATTCCAGTCCGTCCCTTTGTGTGCGGTAACGACATTCACACTAAAACAACTCCGGTCCTCCTCGGCCTCGGCGATAATCCGAAAAAGATGAGGATAGCAGCACCGGTGTGTCTTTTTTACATCTATTATTTCCTGGAGAACTCAATTTGCATCCATTCACTGTACGTGTCGACCTGTTTGCAAACTTCTGCTGTTTTAGCGCTCCGTGTTTCTTTGTGTACCTTCCTCTAAAGCCTCCATCCGAACAAAGAAAGTGACATAACAGCATTGTCTGAGATAAATCCTGCTTGTCATGTTCCACTCGGATGAATGGGCTGAATTTATTTATATTAAAATGAGTGGATCTGATATTATGTCAGCAGTCGGGCCCATGTTTGGGAACAGCGTTAGATTATCACCACGGAACTCATGTGGAGTCGTACTTACTTAGCTTAGGGGGTAAGACGGAGTGTGTTTGGAGAGTTACTGATGGAAAAGAGCAGCTGGATAAAAAAGGCAGATAAGAGGGAGTTGGACGGGGATGAGTACAGTAAGGAATGGGAGAAAGCATCAAGAATGTACAAAAAAGGAGGGGAAAAGATCAGAGGGGGAAACAGTAGAGTGGTCCGTTTTTATAATGTTAAAAGCATCAATAGTGAGGCCTAAAAAGGCTTTTAAGGTACTGTCTCTTATCACTCCGCCTTCATCTTCCCCTCGTTTTATCCTTTCTCTTCCACTCTTTAAGACAAAGATGGAGACAGGGATGCAGCTCTTTGATGCAGCCAACAGCTTTCACCATCAAACCACTGACAGGAGATGAGCTGGGTGAGTCCGGCTGCACAATTACATGCACACAAACGATCGATCAACAGTTTTACAGGTTACGCAGCCTCGTACCTGCAAAAGAATGTTGGGATTGTTTGATGGAATTGTTGCAGTGGTGCTCCTGGATTGTGCTGTTCATCTCATTTATATCAGTGAAGAAAACATTTTTAACACTCCCATACGGTTACCAAAAACTACAACTATGTTCAGACAGCAGGCCTTAATGCACAGTTTGGATTTTTGGGTGAAATCCGACTTTTTTTCTGTGCTCGTACATATTACACATTAAATACGACTTCTATCAGTTTTGTGTATGAACTGAATGAGACCCTGAAGTGACCTGCTTGCGTAAAAGAGGTCCTGACCATGCAGACACGCACTGTGTTTATAGAAGTAACACTCCTGGGATGCAGAATTGTGATGTTTGTTGCATTTCAATGAGGTAAAGGTCGGATAAATGCGACCTGGCTGCTCAGACATCAACTCTCATTTTTTGATTAAAAGTTTTTGCGATGGCAAGAGGTGGTTTTTAAGGCGTAGTGCAAATGGTATATCATGCAAAACTGCAATGGAAAGACTTTTTTCCGCAACTAGAGTCACGTCAATGGAAAAAAAACAGATGTTGACGTACGTTACAACAAGTGAAGAAGAATAATAAAAAAAAAAAAAAAACATGGCGTGGTATGTGTGGACACACCAGGAAACTCAATAATTTTTTAATTTAGTACGAGATAGAGGGGTAACATATAATACTAATGAATATATCTGTAAATCAACACCATATTTATATTCGTCGCCATGTTTATGGAATGACTTCTCGCGTCATGTTGCGATAATAAATAAACAAATCACCGCATTTGGGATTTAATGGAAAAACTAACATTACGCACTTCTGTTTTTTCGACATTTAGTAAATATCAGTAAAGTTTTGTGCGTATGTCCAATGGAAAAGCGACAACTGACAATAAAGATCTATTCTATTGTGCAGCATGTACAGTATGTCCTTTTTTTTCTTTTTTAATTCACTACCAACAGGCCATGCAAAGGGCCATCCACACTTGAGCCGACAACCCAGCTTTTGTGTCCACGAGGGTTTGTACAAACATTCAGCAGAGTCGAGTAAAAGGGCATCAGCTGGAAAGCAACCGAAATGAAAAGCATCTTTTTTTTCTTTTTTTTAACTCATAAAGAAAAGACATAGAGCCCAGTGAAGAACACTCCGTCACACACACACAGGAGAAGCTCAGAGAAATCTGAATAGCTCAAGTGTAAATGCTCTTTTACTGCTGCTGGTGAGAGTAGAGAGAAGGGAGACCAGCGTTGAGTATGTGAAGACTCAATGGAAAGGCTAAAAGTCACAATGTGCACAGACAAGCAGAGGCAAAAAAAAGGCATGTTTTAGTCTACGGGAGAAATAGAGGGGGTAGGAGATGCAGAATAGAGATAAAAGATCCATGTATTCTCCTTCTAGTGACGTGACACAGCAGGTGTACTAACCCAGATTAGGGTATTTTATGAGGAGAGAGTGTTTCAGTTATTTTACAATGAAAACTGTTCTGCACCATGACTTTTATTCATCTTCACAAAACATTCTGCTCCAATTTGTGCATCAAGTATAAGCACTTATGAACGGGGAAATATTTACTCAAAAACGTTATTTTTTACTGATACGGCTCAAATGTCATTTGTTTACTAAAGCTGTGAACTGAAACAGGGGCCAAGTTATTAAAAATCAGACTATTGATAAACTGAAATGAAGAAAACAGATTTATTATGTGCTTAAACGCTACAAAAAAGTTGTCTCCAACTGTGGAGCTTCATGACAGACATGAAGTAATGATTAAAAGTGACCTTAACCTATCTGATTGTTTCATCCATTCATTAATATAATCTGAAAAGATCAGAGTAGAGTTTCAGAGAAAAGGTAATTAAGAGATCTGGAGACCGCAATGGAAAAATACTGTTGAAGAAATAACCTTGGATGATCTTTCGAGGTAAAAATCACTATCTACGATCTGATTCAGTTTTCTTACTTCTTCTAAAATACAGGAAAGTTGTCAATACAAACAGTATTCTTCTAGTTTTCACTGGTTTCTGAAGGTTTAGTTTGTGTGTGGTGCTTTTATTGTTGAATCTGATGACAAATTCAGCATTTTTGCATCATTCTGGTTCTAAATTTAAACAATATGTTAACAGTACCTATGAAGTAAACACAGACATCCTCAGTTTCCTGTAAGCGCTTTCTTAACCCTTAGTGGTCTGAGCCTATTTTGGCCGTTTTTCAGTACTTTTGATTTTGCCTTTATATAGTATATAAAGAAATGTTTACTATATCCATGTTTGGTATCTTTTTTTCAGCACAACTTCATCTATATCATCTGCCTACTATTTTTTCACTTTAACCTACTATATCAACACAAAAGGCCAAAAAACACAAAAATTATAAAATCCGATTTGAAAAATGTACATAGTTTATTGCATAAATAACACAAAGATGTTTCACAAAGACTTTCAAGACTTTAAAAGTGAGTATTGGTTCCGAACATTAGGTATATACAATCAAAATTGCAAGAAATTAAAACTATACTCAAATATTTGACATAAAAGCATATCTTTACATAGGCGTTTTCTCAGCCCTAGTTTGGACACTTGTTTGATTGTGATTGTGGTTTTTTTGGGGTTTTTTTGCTTTTCCACTGAGTGTGTGTAAGTGTGTACATACCGTCAGAGTTCTCAGGACCACCAGCTGGATCGTCCCTCGTACGTTTCCCTCCTGAGACATCGAGCGTCGCAGCGTCTCCATCGCCACATGATTGGAGCGTCCCAGCAGCGATTCGCCGTTCACCGCCACCAGCTGGTCATTGATTCGAAGCCGCCCATCCTGTTAAAAACACACATCAAACCTTCACTAAAGAACTGATGAAACCTAAAACTACACTACTGAAGCAAAATACAACTCATTTCTGTGCCGGTCCACTACGGCGTGGCTGCGGACCCCTCCCTCAGTACTCAGACTCATTATATCCACCTGCTGTGTTCTGCACAGCTGCAGCTCCTTTTCATTAGGAGCATATATACGGTTCTTTTCTGTGGCTGTGCAGCGCTGGATCATTGCACCTCATCACATACATTAACTCTGACTTCTTCCCCATTTTCCATCTTTTCTCACTGGACTCTGACCTCTGCACCAGGTTTTTCTGTTTGTTCCCCTTCTATTGTTTCTGTTAATAAATCCGTTTTTTCCCTTCAGCACCGTGCATTTGAGTCTTATCATTCACCACCGCATGACAATTTCTTTATTTTCTTGTCATGTCACAAATGCTCAAACTAGAATGTGCCTGATTTTCCTAGTCTTAGTCTGAAGCCACAGGTTTTGGTGATTTTTAACCATTTTTTAATCACCATTTTGGTTTTGGGAACCAAGGAGAGACCACATGTGGGTGAGAAGATGGAGAAACCCATGGGCCGGATTGGACCCTTTGGTGGGCCGGTTTTGACCCACGGGCCACATGTTTGACACACCTTCAGCTCTGGAGGATCATGGAGGTGCCAGACTTGATCTCATATACCAACTATTGACTCTCACATTCACATCCACAGGTGATTTAGGTCAACTAATTAATCTATTAAGGCGCAGAAACTGGGATCGGACCCAGTACCCCCACCACAGGAGGGTCCACTACACCACCATACCACCCCTGTTGGTACCACTTATCCTGTGCTCCAGGCAACCCATAACTCATGTTTTCCACCTTCTACCAGTGAAAATGCACTGGAATGTCAGTCAAACCCGTGACTTCCCACCCAGAACTCGTACTAGATCCTGTTCTCCCAGTTCCGAGCTCTGACCGTCACGTAGCCTGTGAAACAACAATGGCAACCCCCCCACGGATGCGGTGTTTATGCCAAATTATTTATTAAAACAAGGTATTGCCGTAACACAATTTATCCGCACATGTTCTGCATAATCAGCAGCTACTCTCGCATTAGGACAAGAATAAATAATACCAAATACGAATCCAGATATACAAATAACATAAAGGTATAACAGCTTCTCTTGCCTTATGCGCTGTTTTTACTCCTCTGTTTCCCTAAAATAAGCAAAATAAACATCTCTGGTGATAGAAATGATTGTAAATGAACATAAGCTCCGTACGGTCCACCATGATGGTTTGTTTACATCTAGCTCCCACAATTCCTTGCGCTCAGGCAGTTTGGTGTGACTTGCCTGGAAAGTTACAACGTCTTGAGTCGTGGTTTGAAGTCGTGACTCACAGGCTCAAAAACCTGCCTGGAATGCAGAATTACATTTAGTCCAATATTTCAGGACTGATTTTTTTTTTTTTTTAGTATAGTGTATTTCGAATATGCAACAAGACAAAGCTTACTTAGTCCTTAGAAATAAAACAGGTAGTAAGAAGTCATGGAAAAAAACAAAAAAACAAAAACAAAACTTATACATGACTTCATTCGCACATTTGATAAGGAGTGGAAGGAAGTATAATTTAAGATTTGACAGAAAGCAGGAAAATTTAGAATAGAGTTGGTGGACAAGGTCAAAGGTCAAAGTCACTGTGACTTCATCTCTGTCCATTCTTATAAGGTGTAATGTCTAAGGAAGACTTGAGGTCATTTTCTCAAATTGGCAAAATGTTCAGTTGGGCTAAAGAATGAACAGAATCAAGTTTCTGGTCAAGGGTCAAGGTGAGAGGAGATTTTATTCCATTTTATTTTATATATGCATTTACAGGCATGATGACTGAGATGGTGTTGGGTCGCGGTGATCCTGTGTCTGTCCATCTGTATGAATGTGACAACTCAGAATACCTTGAGGTAAATTTTTAGTAAAAACATTTACTTGGACTAAATGATGATCTGATTAGATTTTGGAGGCCTGAGACATAACAGAAAACACTTTTAGTCACAACTACCACAACTAGAGAGAACTGGTTAGAACTGCCATCTGACTTAACCCATAAACACCCAGACATCCACCATTACCAAAACTATCCATACCTTTTGATCCATTAATCCTTTCAATCCATGTCAATAATTGGCATACAGGGTAGGGAAGCAAAATTTACAATATTTTGAGGCAGGGATTGAAAGACAGTGTATGACCAATTAGTTTATTGAAAGTCATGAGAATTTATTTGCCACAAGAAAATGTACATAATAGAAAATGTTTTTATTCTATGTGTCCTCCTTCTTTCTCAATAACTGCCTTCACACACTTCCTGAAACTTGCGCAAGTGTTCCTCAAATATTGGGGTGACAACTTCTCCCATTCTTCTTTAATAGTATCTTCCAGACTTTCTGGTAATAGTTTTGCTCATAGTCATTTTCTTCTTTCCATTATAAACAGTCTTTATGGACACTCCAACTATTTTTGAAATCTCCTTTTGTGTGACGAGTGCATTCAGCAAATCACACACTCTTTGACGTTTGCTTTCCTGATTACTCATATGGGCAAAAGTTTTCTGAAAAAGGTATGGATAATAGTGGTTAGGTATGATTAGGACATCAGTATATGTTGGGTTTCAAAACAATTGACGTAGTGCCTGCTGAGAAAAAAAAACCTAAATTGTCATTGTAAATTTTGCTTCCCCACCCTGTAAAATACAGTTCTTCAATCTTTTCAGGGTCATCAGATATGACCCATTAGGGGCGTTCGGAGGCTTCCGTGGTTACCGTGGAAACACTGTCATCTTCTACAATACTGATTCACCGGTAAAAACCCATGGAGTTGGATCAAATGACAGTGGATGGACACACTTGTTCATATATATTAAATACTAAATAAAATGAATAAAAACAAATGAAAAATATAGTAAATGAAGAAAAAAATCTGATAAGCAACAAAACCAACCTAAATGATCAATATAATCGACAAGAATGAATAATAATCAACAAACGAGTACATGAACAAAATAAGCTACAAATGGAAAAGAATTGAAGACACTTGTTTTCGGCCTGATCACAATCAAGGTGTACAAGTATATTTGCTTTAGTTATTCATCAGTATTGCAAAAAGATCCCCCCAAACCATTCCCAAATGTTTCTTTGGCCATCTTATTACTAGATCTTGAAATCCTCCAAATTTGAAGAAAATCAGATAAAAACTGATAAAATGGCAACCCAATGAGCCTGAAAACGCGCACAATTTTATTGTTATAAGAGAGCAAAACTATGTACATAATGTTTTGTAACACAATAAATAATTACTACTCAACTCCTGTGTCTTTTTTATTACAAAATACACACATCACATTGCTTTTCATTTATTGATCATTTTTGTTGAACAGCTGATTATCAATTCTTATTTTCAGGATTAAGACAATCAACCTTTTTGTTGTGAAAACCCTTCTTTTACAGCCCTTTAATTGTAATAATAGAATGGGAACCTGTTATTTCAGTATTATTAGGACTAAATATGCACAACTAGACAGATTTTGGTCTGCTCCCTGGCTGCAGAAAATTTGGAAACAATGTGGCAAACGGATGTTTACGTTGAACCGCATGTTTTCAAATGGCGCGTTGTTCACCCAAATTCATGTAGTGTACGTACACCCAATATACTTCCATCAATAATATCGCATATATGCCTTATAGATATATTGTTATAACTTGTTCACAAATGTTTATTTACTCCTGAATCAGGAAGACTTAGTTACAGATCTAACAGAGATGTGACCATGTGGTAAGCCAGATTTCCATTCCAGTCTTGTAGAGTCCGTGCACCAAGTAGTGTCCGTACACCATATTCAAAATATGTGGGTCGAATTTTATTGTTTCTGTCAATATATGGAATTTTTCAGCACGCATGCTTGGACCACGACATCTATGCAATAAACATGCATGATTATCTTGAGTGCTGAAACATTTGTAAATCTTCAAAGCCTTAACTATGGATGCTATTAGGCTCCAGTGTCTGTACATCGAATAATTTCTGATTTGACAGGGCAAAGCCTGCAAAATTTTTAGTAGACACTTTAATACAAAAATATATTTGGACTTTAAAGAGAAATATCAGACAAAGAAAATGGCCTGTCTGATTTTTTGATAGAGCATTATTATTTTTATCTATGTGTGCACCCTTTCTGGTACCCTTGATTGTGATCAGCGCTGTTTATATTTGTGGAAACACTGTCATCTTCTATACATTGATTCACCAGTAAAACCCATGGAGTTGGATCAATGACAGTGGATGGACACACTGGGGTTATGCATATGAACTAAAATGAACAAAAAATACATACAAAGTAATAAATAACGAGAAAAAGAAGGCAAAACATAGACTAAAAAAAGAATAAAATAAGCAACAAAATGAACAAAAAGGGCCAAATAAATGAATGAAAGAACAAAAAGCTACAAAATATTAAGTAACATGAAGAAAATAAGCACAAACTGAATGACGGATGGATGGCACACTGGGTTAGGTTCAGTTAAGGATATATTTGAACTGAAAAAGTCACTTTTCATGAGTTTTACTCTGTTTCTGATATAATACCCCTCAACTTTAGTCTGAGTCTTTATGAGACATCTACATGATCAGGGAATTAATGTATGAAAATACCTCATTTTCACTGAGAAAAACCCAAAATAAAGAAGATAATATTACAAGAAATGGTAATAATCACTTAAGGATGGGTAAGATAAAGAGAAAAATTCATTTGGGAACTGTCACAGAAGTAGTACTGGGTCTTAATGGGTTAATAGTGCGTCACCTTATAAGCCGCTCCTCCGTGTATGATGATTTGATGAAGATTCCCAGATCTCTCTCCCGTCTCCCTGGACTTGTTTCCCTTGAGCTGACCCCCAGTCCGGCGGAACCGGTGTCATTGAGCGGTACCACTCGAACATAAGCTGCTCTTTCCACGTCCCGAAATAAAACCAGGACCACGGGGCACCTCTTCCTTCTGGGGACGATAGAGGTGGAGGGGGGGGGCAGGGTAGAGGGTAAGGAAACACAGGTCAGTTCAGTAGCTTGAACTGTCTCCAAAGCTCAACTTAAAAGCTTTTCCATTTGAGAGAAACCATCAGAAGGAGCTTTTCAGCTAATTTCTCTTAGGAAAAATTGCAGCCACAGTCTATTTTTCCAAGAAGAGAAAAGGGGAAGAAAAAAAACACCATTTGGACCTGTCTGCTTTTAGTACATGCCATCTTTTTTTTTCTTCCCTCACCCGGCAATATCAATAAAATGACCTGTGCATTTCAAGAGGTAATTGGAGAGTACGACCAACAAGAGAGACAGCAGGACAAGGTAGTATGAGCAGAGGGAGTACAGACGAGAACAAAGAGCATAAAACAGACACACACAGATCCACAGATGACTGGGTAGATAAAAACCACCATAAGAATCCCACAAAAATGAAGAGAAACACTATACGGAGGTCATCACAGGACGGAGTTAGAGGAAAATGATGGGAACAGAGCATCAAAGAGCTGTAAATGTGTGAAGAGTAACAATGTTATACTTTGATAGATTATACTGACTCTTATGCCATGTGAAAAGACTTTAATTAGAAAAAAATAGTTCCAATGTCCCTGTATGTCAGCGTCAGAGGATTAGGGAAAACTGGAGTAAAAAAAAAAAAAAAAAAAAAAAAAAATGGAGGTCCAATATATATATATATATATTATATATATATATATATTATATATATATATATATATATTATATATATATAAATTATATATATATACACTATATATATATTATATATATATAATATATATATATATATATATACATATATATATATATACACACACATACATATATATACATATATATAAATACATATATTTATATATATAGATAGATATATATATATATATATATATATATATATATATATATATATATCTATATTGTTTTTTTTTTTTTTTTTTGTTTTTTTTTTTTTTATTATTAGAAAAAAGTCAGAATTCAGAGATTAAAGTCAGAATTCGGGGAAAAACAGTCAGGAATTCCAAGAATTCTGAGAAAAAAGTCAGAATTTCTGAGGAAAAGTCAGAATTCCAAGAAAACAAAGTCAGAATTCCACGATTAAAATAAGAATTCCACGATTAAAGTCAGAATTCTGAGAAAAAAAAGTCAGAATTCTGACAAAAAAGTCAGAATTCTGGGGAAAAAAAAAACGAATTCTGAGAAAAAGGTATACTTCACACTTTAAAAAAAATATATGGGACCTGTTTTTTGTTTTTTTGTTTTTTTCCCAGTGGCCCTAATCCTCTTCTGTAGCAGTCCTGTTCTATCTGAATCAATCCCCAGTTGAATGTGTGAGGTTGTCAGGTTCTGTCTCTATGTTCCAGTCCTGTGGTCTGGATGCAGATCAATCTAACAATAGAAGTGGGCGGTACTTTCACTGTAGGAGAACTCAACTAAATCAATCGAAGTCTATATATGACTTCTATCAGTGATCAATAGGAACTATACTGATATATGTAACCATTTACATGTTATAAACCATCAAATATGGACCATTAGAAGTAAAGGCACATTCTTATATTTCAAAAATTCATAACATATTAAAACAAAAAATTCTCAAAACTGTCAACAAGCTTTGCGAACATTGTCCCAAGGAAGCATCATATATTTATTTATTTATTTATTTTTATAAATCCGACCAGTGGTTTCAGAAAAGAAGATTGTTGAAATGCAGAAATTGGTGACCTTGGGTTTGACCCTTCAAGGTGGCTCAAGGTCAAAGGTCATGGACCCAAATGAAAGTCCACATATGACTTCCTATCAGTGCTCAATAGTAACTATATTGATATCTGTAACCATTTACATGTAACAAACCATCAAAATCTGGACCATCAGAAGTAAAGGCACATTTTTAATATTTCAAAAATTTGTAAAATATTTCAAAAGTTTGTAAAAAAAAAATAAATAAATAAATAAAAATGCAAAAATAAAAATTTCTCAAACCGTGAAAAAACTCATTGTCTGAAAGAAGCAACGTGTAAAATGTTAAATGAATCCACCAGTAGTTTCATCAGAGAAGATGTTTAATGACGAAGACGATGCCAGACACAGCGCCTATTCAAGTTTTATTCCTTTTTTAGTTCTTTTTATTTTACTAAACCTTTTTGGGTTTTTTTTTACCTTTAAGCATCATATTAAGGATTAATTACCATTTATTATGGATAATGCAAGCCTTAATTTAGGACGATCACATTTAAGACTTTTTAAGGATCCACCACACACCCTGAAAAAAAAAAGTTCCATGACCCTAAATTTGACTGGATTAGATCGAGTTTGGTTCAGATTGATTTATGTCTTTGATTTTGAACACTAACTGAATCCACACTGCAGCGCAAAATGTTTATTGTTGTGTTAAGTGTTTAATACCGTTACAGGTAAACAAAAATGGAAGAAAAAAGTCAACTATGCTGAATAAATGTACACGAGTAAATGCTACTGTGTTTGTGTGTATGTGTACATACAGTCTGACTGTGTGTGTGTGTGTGTGTGTTGTGTGTGTGTGTGTCTATGTGTGTGTGTGTGTGTGTTTGAGTGGGTCAGCAGTGTCAGGTTTAAACACTGTTTGTCTGTGGGGATTGTAGGTTTAACAGCGTGTAAGCCGACACAAAGTCCTTTACTCTGCAGAAAACTGTTTTCCCTGCTGGAAAAAGTCTCCCCGTCAGACTGACTGTCCAGACCTGATAGGAAGCTTCACGACCTTGGAAACAACTTCAAAATACCCAACAGAGAAACGCTTCAACTTTCTGCACATAATTACAGCAATTTCATTAGGCTCTGAGATTCCTTCTGGTTTAATTTGCAACAGCATTTACCTGATTTAAACCTCTCTTACTTTGTTAACCCTTTAAATACCAAAGTCGCAATACAGCAGCAATCACATAACTGACTGAAACAGACCATAATAACTTCAGATAGTTACCAAGTCTTGTTACCACCTCCCACCAATAGATGGCGGACATGGTGCCCCTTTAATCCTAACACCATTTCAGGGCATGTTTCTATTCAAAGTGAAGAAGAAAATCCACTTTAACCCTTTCATGCATGAATTATAAGAACCTTAGTCAAGATTTTTTTCCTGAGTGTTTTTATTCATCTTTAGGTCTGAAAAAAAATGTGATTGAATATCTTTTAATTGACCTATTTTTTGTGGAGTTACAAAAATATCCAGTCACCTGGACACCATGTGGTTAATTTGGAAGCAAAGAAACATATTTAAAATTGCAATATCAGAAAAGTGATATACTATGTGAAAACTATGAAATAAAAACATTTTAATGCAGCTAATCTGATGTTTTCTCACATTTTAATATACTCGAATACTAGTTATTACTCACTTCATGTTGATAATATGCAAAAAAAAAAAACTTTTTGTTTAAGAAAACTGTTAATTACAGTCTAAAAACAATAGCAAACATGTTAGCGCAGATCAGGTTTACCAAGAACAGCAAAGTTACAGTAATGGTCTGAATTGCAGTGTAAGGGATGGTGCTGTGTTGGCTGATATGGAAGTAAAACAACAAAACCCAGGGATGTACAAGAGAACAGCTGGAGAAGAACTGTCCACTGGAGTGACCACTGTGCATGAAAGGGTTAAAGGGGTGGTCCTGAGCTGGTTTAGTAAGTAATTAAAGTTTAATTACCTCCACCACAGGAGGTTATGTTTTTGCCAGGGTTTGTTTGTTTGTCTGTTTGTCTGTCCGTTACTGTGCAACATAACTCAAAAAGTTATGGACAGATTTTGATTAAATTTTCAGGTTTGTTGGAACTGGGATAAGGAAGAAATGATTAACTTTTGGGGGTGATCCGGAAGAAATCCTGGATTCTGGATCACTTTGAAATTTTCGTTAACATTGTGGTAAATGGGGCCAAAATTTTGTTTCCCAATATCTCGCTTAATTATTGACCAAAACTCATGAAATTTCACTCAGGAATTGACAATGGGGTCCTCTATCACATTTCAAAGGCTGATCCGGATCTGATCCAGAAGGCGGATTTTATCTCAATTTATATAAAAAATGGGGGTGCCCTTACTTTTGGCCTACTGTGCCTTTAATAATTAAAGGTAGAAATTTCTGACAAGCGCCATCGTGTAGCTCAGTCAGTTCCGCATCGGGAGTATGCCACCGGATTTCATGTAGCTTTAATACTTAAGGAGCTAGATCCAGAAGAAAACCGCCATTACGAGAAATGTGATTTTCGTGAATAACTACTGAACTAATAGGATATAATTATGAATCTAGTTGCTAATGGTATGTTTTCATGGTCAAGGAATCTTAAAATATAGGTAAAATTAATATGGGACAAATATTTATGGTGGAAATCACAATATGGGGGAATTGTGCAAATCTCATGCAATTTGACTCAGGGATTTACAATGGGGTGTTCTATCAAATGGCAAAGACTGATGGACAGATTTGGATGAAAATTTCAGGAAATATTGATACTGGCACAAGGAACAAATGATTACATTTTGGTGGTGACGTCGGGGGGGGGGGGCACTGATCTGCCCTGGCGGAGGTCTGCGCTCTCAGAGTGCTTTCTAGTTAGTTTTAGTATGAGACAGATAAGGACAGATTGGCTACTTTATCTATTTATTTCACCTTTATTTCCTCAAACTCACTGTCCTCACATCTCTCACTGTTTTAAGCAAAACCCTGCAACAAATTTAGCTGACTGTTGCACCTGTTGAGTATTTGTCTCTCACATGTGTCTCCTGTATTGTTGTTATGGACTTATTTATTAACTGTTTGTTTCTGTATACTGTATAACTGTTTTACTTCTAGCCCCCCACCTCTTACCCTCAGGAGCCA
>NW_021941464.1:470636-530636 GCF_902148855.1 Sphaeramia orbicularis | reverse complement strand
ATGTTCTGTGTAGTCATCAGCTGTTCTAGTATTACCTCGTTTCAGTCCAATGAGTGACAGAAGAAATTCAAACCAAATGTGAATCCAAATAAACAAAGAACATCAGAGGTAGAACATCTTGTCTTTCCTTATGCACCGTTTTTCCTCCTGTTTCCCTCAGATAAGTGAAGAAAAACCTTTAGGATAGAAATGACTATAAATGAACATAACATACAGTCTGCTTTGCTGGTTTGTTTACATCTAACTCCCAGAATTCCTTGCGCTCAGGCAGTTTGGTGTGACTTGCCTGGAACTTTACAACGTCGTGAGTCGTGGTTTGAAGTCGTGACTTACGGGCTCAAAAAGTGGCCCTGAACGTAGCATATGAACCATGAAAACATGACGTAGATTGCATCACTTCCTGTCACATGACCACTGTTCAGCTGGTTCTGTCGCTCCACACTGAGACATTCTGTACATTTTTTTTTTTTTTATTTGATTTATATAGCGCTTTTGTAGACACCCAAAGCGCTTCACATTACTGACCCATCCTTCATTCAGTCTCACATCCTCCCTCTGGTGGAGGTAAATTCCATCTGTAGCCACAGCTGTCCTGGGGGGGGGGGGGGCAGACTGACAGAAGCGTGGCTGCCAAGTAATTATGGAGGACAAGTTTGAAGCAGAAAAAGGCTGATTTGAACACTTACCCGGAAATGAACAATACACAGAAAAAAAAGAAAAAGAATAAAAGAATTAAAAATGCAATATAACTAAATTAACTACAGTGTGCTGTATCAGAAGTTTGCTTTGATGCCTTCAGGCCGGTGTTACCACGCTCCTCAGAGGAGAACCAACAGGTGTTCATCTAAATCTGTTCTTCCTTCAGCTATCACACTTTAAAGCTCTGACTGAAGCTATGTTAGCCATCTGATAGGATTTTTTTAAATATTAGCAAAACCAATAGGGTCTTTGAGTCTTGTAGTCTGCATTGGTATTTATTGATTATTTATTGTTGATTATTTAAATGCATTTATTCATAGTTGGAATTTTTTGCGTCTGAATGTTTTGCATCTGAAATTTTTGCGTCAGAATTTTTTGCGTCTGAATTTTGTGTGGCTGAAATTTTTGTGTCTGAATTTTTTGTGTCAGAATTTTTTGCGTTTGAAATTTTTGCATCTGAAATTTTTGCATCTAATTTTTTTCCATTCAATCTTTTGTGTGTGAATTTTTGTGTCTGAATTTTTTGCATCTGAAGGTTTTATTCTAAATTCATGAACAGTTAAATTGAGACAAAAAATTCAGATACTTAATTTCAGTGCATAAACCTTCATTGCTAGAAATTCAATAGCTTTTACCATTCAGAATCTGATGGGACAGATGGACTTTCATGTCTGTGGTAAAGCTACAAATGAACTGCCGTATGGGATAAATAAAGTTTTCTGAATCTGAATAGAAAGTAAAAACACTAAACATGCACATCACATTACAAATCATCAAATCAAATGATATACAGCCTTACATTATGTCATGGATTACAGTATATTGTAGTAGAAGTATTGGAGTATGTAGTGTAGTATGAATATGTGAAACAATTCACTCTGCTGTAAATGACACACCAGGGGGGTTGTGGGTAAAAAGTGGCGGTGGGGGTGGGGGTGGGGGGGTGAACAATGAAAGAATAACTGAGAATGTGACCCTTTTTGAAATGAACAGATGTGCTGTTTGTGGAGGCTGTTTTCTGTTTGTTTGTTTGTTTGTTTTTTTGGGTGGAGTCTTTTTTTGTTTTTGTTTTTTGTTTTTTTGTAGGGTCTGTTTTTGTTTTTTGTTTTTGTTTTGTTTTGTTTTTGTATGGAGTCTGTTTTTTTTTTGTTTTTAGTTGTTTTTTTTTGTGTAGTCTGTATTTTTAGTTTTTTTGTGTGGAGTCTGTTTTTGTTTTTGTTTTTTTTTTGTTTGTTTTTTTTAATGGAGTTGGGTTTTTTTTTGTTTTTTGTGTGGAGTCTGTTTTTTTTTTTGTAGTCTGTTTTTTTGTTTTTTTGTTTTTTTTTGTGTGGAGTCTGTTTTTTTTTTGTAGTCTGTTTTTTGTTTTTTTGTTTTTTGTGTGGAGTCTGTTTTTTTTTTTTGTAGTCTGTTTTTTTTTGTTTTTTGTTTTTTTGTTTTTTTGTGTGGAGTCTGTTTTTTTTTTTTTGTTGTCTGTTTTTTTTGTTTTTTGTTTTTTTGTTTTTTTGTGTGGAGTCTGTTTTTTTTTTTTTTTTTTTTTTTTTTTGTGTACTCTGTTTTTGTAGCACGCTCAGTTGGAACAGATCCACCACCGGCATTGGCCTTGATTATGTGATCTGATTGGATTAGAGATGTGTGGAGGATGATTGACAGCTCATTTACCAGGGGGGCGGAGCCTCATCAGCCTGGGCTCAGATCTGTTCAGCTAAAGCCTAGAAGAGTTCTATGATATAGAACAGTCTCAGGCAAAGAACAGTTCTATGATATAGAACAGTTCTCAGATAAAGAACAGTTTTCAGGTATAGAAAAATTATCAGGTATAGAACAGTTCTAAAGTATAGAACAGGTCTCAGGTATAGAACAATCCTATGATATAGAACAGTTCTCAGGTATAGGACAGTTCTATGATATAGAACAGTTCTACGATATAAGACAGTTCTATGGTACAGAAAAATTCTATGATATAGAACAGTTCTCAGGTTTAGAACAGTTCTCTGATAAAGAACAGTTCTCAGGTATAGAACAGTTGTCAGGCAAAGAACTGTTCAAAAGTATAGAACAGTTCTATGGTATAGAACATTTCTCAGGTATAGAACAGTTCAAAAGTACAGAACAGTTCTATGGTATAGAACAGTTCTCAGGTATAGAACAGTTCTCGGATATAGAATAGTTATATGATAAAGAACAGTTCTCAGGTAAAGAACAGTTCTTGGATATAGAAAAGTCCTATGATATAGAACATATCTCAGGTACAGAACAGTTCTCAGGTACAGAACAGTTCAAAAGCATAGAACAGTTCTCAGGTACAGAACAGTTAAAAAGTATAGAACAGTCCTCAGTTATAGAACAGTGCAAAAGTATAGAACAGTTCTCAGGAAGAGAAAAGGTCTTAAGTATAGAACAGTTCTCAGGTATAGAAGAGTCCTCAGGTAGAAGAAAGTTGTTAGGTAAAGAAAAGTTCTCAGGTAGAGAACAGTTCTAAAGTACAGAACAATAGAACAGTTCTCAGGTATAGAAAAGTTCTCAGGCATAGAATAGTCCTCAGGTATAGAACAGTTGTTAGGTAAAGAACAGTTCTATGGTATAAAACAGTTTTCAGGTATAGAACAGTTCTCGGATATAGAATAGTTCTATGATATAGAAAAGTCCTCAGGAATAGAACAGTTCTCAGGTATGGAACAGTTCTCAGATATAGAACAGTTCTATGGTATAAAACAGTCCTCAGGTATAGAAGAGTTCTATGGTATAGAACAGTTCTCAGGTATAGAGCAGTCCTCAGATATTGAAAAGTTCTCAGGTATAGAACAGTTATATGATATAGAACAGTCCTCAGGTATAGAACAGTTCTATGGTATAAAACAGTTCTCAGGTAAAGAATAGTTCTACGGTATAGAACACTCCTTAGGCATAGAACAGTTCTAAGGTATAGAACAGTCCTCAGGTATAGAACAATTCTCAGTTATAGAAAAGCTGTAAGGTATAGAACAGGTCTTAGGTATAGAACAGTTCCTTGGTATAGAGCAGCTGTAAGGTATAGAACAGGTCTCAGGTATAGAACAGTTTTATGGTATAGAACAGTCCTCAGGTATAGAACCGTTCTATGGTATAGAACAGTTCTCAGATATAGAGCTGTCCTCAAGTATAAAACAGTCCTCAGGTATAGAACAATTCTCAGGTATAGAACTGTTCTAAACTATAGAACAGTCCTCAGGTATAGAACAATTCTCAGGTATAGAACATTCCTCAGATATAGAACAGTCTTCAGGTAAAGAACAGTTCTCAGGTATAGAACAATTCTCAGGTACAGAATTGTCCTTAAGTATAGAACAGTTCTCAGATATAGAACAGTCTTCAGGTATAGAACAGTTCTCAGGTATAGAACAATTCTCAGGTATAGAACATTCCTCAGATATAGAACAGTCTTCAGGTAAAGAACAGTTCTCAGGTATAGAACAATTCTCAGGTATAGAATTGTTCTTAAGTATAGAACAGTCCTCAGATATAGAACAGTCTTCAGGTATAGAAATGTTCTCAGGTATAGAACATTCCTCAGATATAGAACAGTCTTCAGGTAAAGAACAGTTCTCAGGTATAGAACAATTCTCAGGTATAGAACTATTCTAAAGTATAGAACAGTCCTCAGGTATAGAACAGTTCTCGGATATAGAATAGTTCTATGATATAGAACAGTCCTCAGCTATAGAACAGTCCAATGGTATAGAACAGTTTTCAAGAATAGAATAGTCCTAAGGTATAGAACAATTCTCAGGTATAGAACAGTTCAAAAGTATAGAACAGTTCTATGGTATAGAACAGTCCACAGATATATAACTGTCCTCAGCTATAGAACAGTTCTATGGTATAGAACAGTCCTCGGGTATAGAACAGTCCTCAGGTATAGAACAGTTCTCAGATATAGAACAGTCTTCAGGAAAAGAACAGTTCTCAGGTATAGAACAATTCTATGGTACAGAACTGTTCTAAAGTATAGAACAGTTCTCAGGTATAGAACAGTTCTCAGATATAGAACAGTTCTATGGTATAGAACAGTTCTCAGGTATAGAACAGTCCTCAGGAATAGAACAGTTCTCAGGTATAGAACAGTCCTTAGGTATAGAACAGTTCTCAGGTATAGAACAGTTGTTAGGTAAAGAACAGTTCTATGGTATAGAACAGTTCTCAGGTATAGAAAAGTTCTCGGATATAGAATAGTTCTATAATATAGAAAACTCCTCAGGTATAGAACAGTCCTATGGTATAGAACAGTTTTCAAGAATAGAATAGTCCTAAGGTATAGAACATTTCTCAGGTATAGAACAGTTCAAAAGTATAGAAGAGTTCTATGGTATAGAACAGTTCTCAGATATATAACTGTCCTCAGGTATAGAACAGTTCTATGGTATAGAACAGTCCTCAGGTATAGAACTGTTCTAAACTATAGAACAGTCCTCAGGTATAGAACAGTTCTATGGTGTAGAAAAGTCCTTAGGTATAGAACAGTTCTCAGGTATAGAACAGTCTTCAGATATAGAACAGTTTTATGTTACAGAACATTTCTCAGGTATAGAACAGTTGTTAGGTAAAGAACAGTTCTATGGTATAGAACAGTTCTAAGGTATAGAACAGTTCTCGGATATAGAATAGTTCTATGGTATAGAACAGTTCTCAGGTATAGAACACTTCTCGGATATAGAATAGTTCTATTATATAGAACAGTCCTCAGGTATAGAACAATTCTATGGTATAGAACAGTACTCAGGTATAGAACCGTTCTCAGGTATGGAAATGTTCTCAGATATAGAACAGTTCTATGGTATAAAACAGTCCTCAGGGAAAGAAGAGTTATATAGTATAGAACAGTTTTCAGGTATAGAACAGTCCTAAGGTATAGAACAATTCTCAGGTATAGAACAGTTCTAAAGTATAGAACAGTCCTCACGTATAGAACAGTCCTCAGGTATAGAACAGTTCTCAAGTATAGAACAGTCTTCAGATATAGAAAAGTTCTCAGATATAGAACAGTTCTATGGTATAGAAATGTTCTCAGGTATAGCACAGTTATATGATATAGAACAGTACTCAGGTATAGAACAATTCTATGGTATTAAACAGTTCTCAGGTAAAGAACAGTTCTATGGTATAGAACAGGTCTCAGGTATGGAACAGTTCTCAGATATAGAACAGTTCAATGGTATAAAACAGTCCTCAGGTACAGAAGATTTCTATGGTATAGAACAGGCCTCAGGTGTAGAACAGGTCTCTGGTATAGAACAGTCCTCAGGTGTAGAACAGTTCTCTGGTATAGAACAGTCCTCGGGTATAGAACAGTCCTCAGGTGTAGAACAGTTCTCAGGTATAGAACAGTCCTCAGGTGTAGAACAGTTCTCTGGTATAGAACAGTCCTCAGGTATAGAACAGTCCTCAGGTGTAGAACAGTTCTCTGGTATAGAACAGTTCTCAGGTATAGAACAGTCCTCAGGTGTAGAACAGTTGTCTGGTATAGAACAGTCCTCAGGTGTAGAACAGTTCTCTGGTATAGAACAGTCCTCAGGTATAGAACAGTCCTCAGGTATAGAACAGTTCTCTGGTATAGAACAGTCCTCAGGTGTTGAACAGTCCTCAGGTATAGAACAGTCCTCAGGTGTAGAACAGTTGTCTGGTATAGAACAGTCCTCAGGTGTAGAACAGTCCTCAGGTATAGAACAGTTCTCTGGTATAGAACAGTCCTCAGGTGTAGAACAGTTGTCTGGTATAGAACAGTTCTCTGGTATAGAACAGTCCTCAGGTGTAGAACAGTTCTCTGGTATAGAACAGTCCTCAGGTGTAGAACAGTTGTCTGGTATAGAACAGTTCTCTGGTATAGAACAGTCCTCAGGTGTAGAACAGTTGTCTGGTATAGAACAGTTCTCTGGTATAGAACAGTCCTCAGGTGTAGAACAGTTGTCTGGTATAGAACAGTTCTCTGGTATAGAACAGTCCTCAGGTGTAGAACAGTTCTCTGGTATAGAACAAATATATTTATTGACTGGATCTCATTTCACTGCTTTCCTTTTACAAATATTTTCACCACATTCAAAACATCTGGAATATTTGAAGGTTCGATCAAACTCATGTGGACTGGACATATGTGACTGGATCCATGTGGACTGGACCCATGTGGACTGGACCTATGTGGACTGGACCTATGTGGACTGGACCCATGTGGACCGGACCTATGTGGACTGGACCTATGTGACTGGATCCATGTGGACTGAACCTATGTGATTGGACCCATGTGGACTGGACCTATGTGGACTGGACCCATGTGGGTTTGACCTATGTGAACTGGACCTATGTGGACTGGACCCATGTGGACTGGACCCATGTGGACTGGACCCATGTGGACTTGACCTATGTGGACTGGACCCATGTGGGTTTGACCTATGAGGATTTGACCTGTGTGGACTGGACCTATGTGAACTGGACCTACTTGAACTGGACATCTGTAGACTGGACCTCCCTGGACTGGACCTATGTGGACCTGACCTATGTGGACTGGACCTCTGTGGACTAGAGCCATGTGGACTGGACCTCTTTGGACCTGTTAAAGCTGTAGTTGCTGTTGCTCCAGTTCCATATTTTCCTTCCGTCCCTTCAGTCTCTTGTAGTTGCTGTTGCTCCAGTTCCATGTTTTCCTGCCCTCCCTCAGCTCTCTGTATAGACTGTAGTTTCTCCAGTTCCATGTTTTCTTACCCTCCCTTCAGTCTCTTATAATAGGCTCTTCCAGTCCATTCCATTTCCTCTCATTCAACTTCACAAATCAATCTTTCATTCTGGGATTGAGTCTTTTTCTCTTTTTTTTTTTTTTTTTTCGTTTTAAATCGATTTCCCATTAGAGTGACAGAACAGAGCTCTTCTAACTTCATTTCCAGCTCTTAAGTGCTTGGCCGGGCTTTGGAAGTGGCACGGGGAAATGAGTCCATGGGTGTTTTCAGTGGAAAATACGCTTCTAAATATGTGTGTGTGTGTGTGTGTGTGTGTGTGTGTGACCGACCATCAGATTCAATTAGTAAAGGAAGTGTTCATTTGTACAAACGCCTCTGAGGAAACAACAGGAAAACTGGACCTTCAACAGCATTCACATCCAAGAGTGGACTGGACCACGGAACCTTCAACCTGTTTTCAACTGTTTCTGAGGGTTAGGGTTAGGAACAGGGTTAGGAACAGGGTTAGGAACAGGGTTAGGGTTAGGAACAGGGTTAGGAACAGGGTTAGGGTTAGGAACTGGGTTAGGGTTAGGAACAGGGTTAGGAACAGGGTTAGGAACAGGGTTAGGGTTAGGAACAGGGTTAGGAACAGGGTTAGGGTTAGGAACTGGGTTAGGGTTAGGAACAGGGTTAGGAACAGGGTTAGGGTTAGGAACAGGGTTAGGAACTGGGTTAGGGTTAGGAACAGGGTTAGGAACAGGGTTAGGGTTAGGAACAGGGTTAGGAACTGGGTTAGGGTTAGGAACAGGGTTAGGAACAGGGTTAAGATTAGGAACAGGGTTAGGAACAGGGTTAGGGTTAGGAACAGGGTTAGGAACAGGGTTAGGAACAGGGTTAAGATTAGGAACAGGGTTAGGAACAGGGTTAGGGTTAGGAACAGGGTTAGGAACAGGGTTAGGGTTAGGAACAGGGTTAGGAACTGGGTTAGGGTTAGGAACAGGGTTAGGAACAGGGTTAGGAACAGGGTTAAGATTAGGAACAGGGTTAGGAACAGGGTTAGGGTTAGGAACAGGGTTAGGAACAGGGTTAGGGTTAGGAACAGGGTTAGGAACAGGGTTAGGGTTAGGAACAGGGTTAGGAACAGGGTTAGGGTTAGGAACAGGGTTAGGGTTAGGAACAGGGTTAGGAACAGGGTTAGGGTTAGGAACAGGGTTAGGGTTAGGAACAGGGTTAGGGTTAGGAACAGGGTTAGGAACAGGGTTAGGGTTATGAACAGGGTTAGGAACAGGGTTAGGGTTAGGAACAGGGTTAGGAACAGGGTTAGGGTTAGGAACAGGGTTAGGAACAGGGTTAGGGTTATGAACAGGGTTAGGAACAGGGTTAGGGTTAGGAACAGGGTTAGGGTTAGGAACAGGGTTAGGAACAGGGTTAGGGTTAGGAACAGGGTTAGGGTTAGGAACAGGGTTAGGGTTAGGAACAGGGTTAGGGTTAGGAACAGGGTTAGGAACAGGGTTAGGGTTAGGAACAGGGTTAGGGTTAGGAACAGGGTTAGGGTTAGGAACAGGGTTAGGGTTAGGAACAGGGTTAGGAACAGGGTTAGGGTTAGGAACAGGGTTAGGAACAGGGTTAGGGTTAGGAACAGGGTTAGGAACAGGGTTAGGGTTAGGAACAGGGTTAGGAACAGGAGATGTTGTCATAAATTGACATGTGATCAAATCACATTGAAGAACAGGCCAAAGGTCAAAAAGGTTTAGGTGTCGCAAATGGCCTAAGAACTGGTGTGAAATACTGTCCCAGTCCCAGTCCCTCTTCCTGTCCCAGTCCCAGTCCCTCTGGTCCCTCTTCAGTCCTTGTGTCCAGTCTATTCCAGTCTGTCCAGTCCAGTGTCCACAGGTTATATTGGACAGCTGTGGACAGTGTGTCTTAGTGCTAATGGAACATGCTACATGCTAACATGTTTAGCATTAGCCACAGCCCCCTGAGGGTGGAGTACAGTGTGTGCAGTGCATTGTGGGTGTTGGTGTCCCTTCTGATGTCTTTGTGTGTTCTACGTCCAATGGATGCTTCCTTATGGCTCTCATTTGTTTTCTCCCCCTCCCACCCCCTCTCCTCCCCCTTTTCTCCTTTATTTGCATGTTCATCCTCCACCTCCCCCCCCCCCCTCCCTTGTGTACTCAGACTCTCCTCCCAGCGTTGAACCTTCAGCTCATGGTGGGTATTATCTCTTCTTCCCTCTTCATTATTTTTTACAGTGTAATTTTATTTCTCATCCTGTACCATGTTTACACCGAGGCACAAGACTGGACCAGACTAACCCCGCAAGACTGGACCAGACTAACCCCACAAGACTGGACCAGACTAACCCCGCAAGACTGGACCAGACTAACCCCGCAAGACTGGACCAGACTAACCCCACAAGACTGGACCAGACTAACCCCGCAAGACTGGACCAGACTAACCCCACATGACCAGACTGACCCCACAAGACTGGACCAGACTAACCCCACAAGACTGGACCAGACTAACCCCGCAAGACTGGACCAGACTAACCCCGCAAGACTGGACCAGACTAACCCCGCAAGACTGGACCAGACTAACCCCGCAAGACTGGACCAGACTAACCCTGCAAGACTGGACCAGACTAACCCCACATGACCAGACTAAGCCCACATGACTGGACCAGACTAACCCCGCAAGACTGGACCAGACTAACCCCAAATGATTGGACCAGACAAACCCCACATGACCAGACTAAGCCCACATGATTGAACCAGACTAACCCCACATGACCAGACTAACCCCACATGATTGAACCAGACTAACCCCACATGGCCAGACTAACCCCACATGATTGAACCAGACTAACCCCACATGACTGGACCAGACTAACCCCACATGATTGGACCAGACTAACCCCACATGACCAGATTAACCCCACATGATTGGACCAGACTAACCCCACATAACCAGATTAACCCCACATGATTGAACCAGACTAACCCCACATGATTGAACCAGACTAACCCCACATGATTGGACCAGACTAACCCCACATGACCAGACTAACCCCACATGACTGGACCAGACTAACCCCACATGACTACACCAGACTAATCCCACATGACTGGACCAGACTAACCCCACATGACTGGACCAGACTAACCCCACAAGACCAGACTAAGCCCACATGACTGGACCAGACTAACCCCACAAGACTGGACCAGACTAACCCCACATGACCAGACTGACCCCACAAGACTGGACCAGACTAACCCCACAAGACTGGACCAGACTAACCCCACAAGACTGGACCAGACTAACCCCACATGACCAGACTGACCCCACAAGACTAGACCAGACTAACCCCACATGACTGGACCAGACTAACCCCACATGACCAGACTAACCCCACAAGACTGGACCAGACTAACCCCCACATGACCAGACTGACCCCACAAGACTAGACCAGACTAACCCCACATGACTGGACCAGACTAACCCCACATGACCAGACTAACCCCACAAGACTGGACCAGACTAACCCCACATGACCAGACTGACCCCACAAGACTAGACCAGACTAACCCCACATGACTGGACCAGACTAACCCCACATGACCAGACTAACCCCACAAGACTGGACCAGACTAACCCCACATGACCAGACTGACCCCACAAGACTGGACCAGACTAACCCCACAAGACTGGACCAGACTAACCCCACAAGACTGGACCAGACTAACCCCACATGACCAGACTGACCCCACAAGACTAGACCAGACTAACCCCACATGACTGGACCAGACTAACCCCACATGACCAGACTAACCCCACAAGACTGGACCAGACTAACCCCACATGACCAGACTGACCCCACAAGACTAGACCAGACTAACCCCACATGACTGGACCAGACTAACCCCACATGACCAGACTAACCCCACAAGACTGGACCAGACTAACCCCACATGACCAGACTGACCCCACAAGACTAGACCAGACTAACCCCACATGACTGGACCAGACTAACCCCACATGACCAGACTAACCCCACAAGACTGGACCAGACTAACCCCACATGACCAGACTGACCCCACAAGACTGGACCAGACTAACCCCACAAGACTGGACCAGACTAACCCCACATGACCAGACTGACCCCACAAGACTGGACCAGACTAACCCCACAAGACTGGACCAGACTAACCCCGCAAGACTGGACCAGACTAACCCCGCAAGACTGGACCAGACTAACCCCGCAAGACTGGACCAGACTAACCCTGCAAGACTGGACCAGACTAACCCCGCAAGACTGGACCAGACTAACCCCACATGACCAGACTGACCCCACAAGACTGGACCAGACTAACCCCACATGACCAGACTAACCCCACAAGACTGGACCAGACTAACCCCGCAAGACTGGACCAGACTAACCCCGCAAGACTGGACCAGACTAACCCCACATGACCAGACTAACCCCGCAAGACTGGACCAGACTAACCCCACAAGACTGGACCAGACTAACCCCACATGACCAGACTAAGCCCACATGACTGGACCAGACTAACCCCGCAAGACTGGACCAGACTAACCCCACAAGACTGGACCAGACTAACCCCACATGACTGGACCAGACTAACCCCACATGACCAGACTAACCCCACAAGACTGGACCAGACTAACCCCACATGACCAGACTAAGCCCACATGACTGGACCAGACTAACCCCACAAGACTGGACCAGACTAACCCCACAAGACTGGACCAGACTAACCCCACAAGACTGGACCAGACTAACCCCACATGACCAGACTGACCCCACAAGACTGGACCAGACTAACCCCACATGACTGGACCAGACTAACCCCACATGACCAGACTAACCCCACAAGACTGGACCAGACTAACCCCACATGACCAGACTGACCCCACAAGACTGGACCAGACTAACCCCAAAAGACTGGACCAGACTAACCCCACATGACCAGACTGACCCCACAAGACTGGACCAGACTAACCCCACAAGACTGGACCAGACTAACCCCGCAAGACTGGACCAGACTAACCCCGCAAGACTGGACCAGACTAACCCCGCAAGACTGGACCAGACTAACCCCACAAGACTGGACCAGACTAACCCCACATGACCAGACTAACCCCACAAGACTGGACCAGACTAACCCCGCAAGACTGGACCAGACTAACCCCGCAAGACTGGACCAGACTAACCCCGCAAGACTGGACCAGACTAACCCCAAAAGACTGGACCAGACTAACCCCACATGACCAGACTGACCCCACAAGACTGGACCAGACTAACCCCACAAGACTGGACCAGACTAACCCCAAAAGACTGGACCAGACTAACCCCACATGACCAGACTGACCCCACAAGACTGGACCAGACTAACCCCACAAGACTGGACCAGACTAACCCCGCAAGACTGGACCAGACTAACCCCGCAAGACTGGACCAGACTAACCCCACATGACCAGACTAAGCCCACATGACTGGACCAGACTAACCCCATACGACTGGACCAGACTAACCCCACAAGACTGGACCAGACTAACCCCACATGACCAGACTGACCCCACAAGACTGGACCAGACTAACCCCACATGACTGGACCAGACTAACCCCACATGACCAGACTAACCCCACAAGACTGGACCAGACTAACCCCACATGACCAGACTGACCCCACAAGACTGGACCAGACTAACCCCACAAGACTGGACCAGACTAACCCCACATGACCAGACTGACCCCACAAGACTGGACCAGACTAACCCCGCAAGACTGGACCAGACTAACCCCGCAAGACTGGACCAGACTAACCCTCCAAGACTGGACCAGACTAACCCCGCAAGACTGGACCAGACTAACCCCACATGACCAGACTGACCCCACAAGACTGGACCAGACTAACCCCACATGACCAGACTAACCCCACAAGACTGGACCAGACTAACCCCGCAAGACTGGACCAGACTAACCCCGCAAGACTGGACCAGACTAACCCCGCAAGACTGGACCAGACTAACCCCACATGACCAGACTAACCCCGCAAGACTGGACCAGACTAACCCCGCAAGACTGGACCAGACGAACCCCACAAGACTGAACCAGACTAACCCCACATGACCAGACTAAGCCCACATGACTGGACCAGACTAACCCCGCAAGACTGGACCAGACTAACCCCACAAGACTGGACCAGACTAACCCCCCATGACTGGACCAGACTAACCCCACATGACTGGATCAGACTAACCCCACATGACCAGACTAAGCCCACATGACTGGACCAGACTAACCTCGCAAGACTGGACCAGACTAACCCCACAAGACTGGACTAGACTAACCCCACATGACTGGATCAGACTAACCCCACATGACCAGACTAACCCCACAAGACTGGACCAGACTAACCCCACATGACTGGACCAGACTAACCCCACATGACTGGATCAGACTAACCCCACATGACCAGACTAACCCCACAAGACTGGAACAGACTAACCCTGCAAGACTGGACCAGACTAACCCCACATGACCAGACTAACCCCACAAGACTGGACCAGACTAACCACACATAACCAGATTAACCCCACATGGTTAGACCAGACTAACCCCACATGATTGGACCAGACAAACCCCACATGATTGGACTAGACTAACCCCACATGACCAGATTAACCCCACATGATTGGACCAGACTAACCCCACATAACCAGATTAACCCCACATGATTGAACCAGACTAACCCCACATGACTGGACCAGACTAACCCCACATGATTGGACTAGACTAACCCCACATGACCAGATTAACTCCACATGATTGAACCAGACTAACCCCACATGACTGGACCAGACTAACCCCACATGATTGGACTAGACTAACCCCACATGACCAGACTAACCCCACATGGTCAGACTAACCCCACATGATTGAACCAGACTAACCCCACATGACTGGACCAGACTAACCCCACATGATTGAACCAGACTAACCCCACATGATTGGACCAGACTAACCCCACATGACCAGACTAACCCCATATGACTGGACCAGACTAACCCCACATGAGTGGACCAGACTAACCCCACATGATTGGACTAGACTAACCCCACATGACCAGACTAACCCCACATGGCCAGACTAACCCCACATGATTGAACCAGACTAACCCCACATGACTGGACCAGACTAACCCCACATGATTGAACCAGACTAACCCCACATGATTGGACCAGACTAACCCCACATGACCAGACAAACCCCATATGACTGGACCAGACTAACCCCACATGACTGGACCAGACTAACCCCACATGACTACAGCAGACTAACCCCACATGACTACACCAGACTAACCCCACATGACTGGACCAGACTAACCCCCCTTACAATGTGCTTTGACTGACCTGTCACAGCAGCTGCTCACAGACACTGAAGGGTTAGGGTTAGCCTAACTCTAACCCTAACCCTGCTGGACTGTTGGACTGCTGAACATCTGGAGTGTTGGACTGTTGGACTGTTGGACTATTGGACTGTTGGACTGTTGGACTGTTGAACTGCTGGACTGTTGGACTGTTGGACTGTTGAACTGCTGGACTGTTGAACTGCTGGACTGCTGGACTGTTGAACTGCTGGACTATTGGACTGTTGGACTACTGGACTGTTGGACTGTTGGACTGTTGGACTGTTGAACTGCTGGACTATTGGACTGTTGGACATCTGGACTGTTGAACTGCTGGACTGCTGGACTGTTGAACTGCTGGACTGTTGGACTGTTGGACTATTGGACTGCTGGACTGTTGGACTGTTGAACTGCTGGACTGTTGGACTGTTGGACATCTGGACTGCTGGACTGTTGACCTGCTGGACTGTTGGACTGTTGGACATCTGGACTGTTGGACTGTTGGACTGCTGGACTGTTGGACTGCTGGACTGTTGGACATCTGGACTGCTGGACTGTTGAACTGCTGGACTGTTGGACTGTTGGACATCTGGACTGTTGGACCTTTGAACTGCTGGACTGTTGGACTGCTGGCCTATTGGACTGTTGGACTGCTGGCCTATTGGACTGTTGGACTGCTGGCCTATTGGACTGTTGGACTGGTGGACTATTGGACTGTTGGACTGCTGGACTGTTGGACTGTTGATGTGGGTCCTGCCCTGTTGAGAAACCCTGATCTGAATCCTCCCTTTAAACTTGGACACATGTCCATCTGATACGTGGAGGATTAAAGGGTCCTGTACTCAGAGCAGGGTCAGGGTTAGGGTCAGTGTTAGGGTCAGGGTTAGGGTCAGTGTTAGGGTTAGGGTCAGGGTTAGGGTTAGGGTCAGGGTCAAGGTTAGGGTCAGGGTTAGGGTCAGGGTTAGGGTCAGGGTTAGGGTCAGGGTCAAGGTTAGGGTCAGGGTTAGGGTCAGGGTTAGGGTCAGGGTTAGGGTCAGGGTCAGGGTTAGGATCAGGGTCAGGGTTAGGATCAGGGTCAGGGTCAGGGTCATGGTAAGGGTTAGGCTGACAGGAGCCTCCCCGCTCACAGGTTTGTACTCATGCCCCCTCAGGCTCCTGTTCCCATGGTTTTAAACCCTGTTGTGGAATAGTCTCTGACCCCCCATCAGCCGGGGCCTTTTTCACCAGTAGCCCCTCTGTCTCCAACACTGGTCCAGTTGTACTTAGTGTGATTTGGGCTCATTGTGGAAAAGCTTCAGCAGCTCTTGGACTGATCTACCATCCCATTCCAAGCGTCATAAACAGCTCGGTGATCGTCATGTGCTGTTCAGATGGTCCTGGTGTGGTGCAGATCTGCTGAATGGGAACTTAAGTCTGAAGGATCCTGCGTTGCTCCCATGCATGTTTACTTTACTGCAAACACCAGCACTGACTGCAGCACTCAAAAAGTGGAATTTAGCATGATTTTTGTGTAATGATCCAACTTCGTAAAGTCAGGAGGTCCATTATTCTGTGTGCAGAGCTGAACTCAGAGCTCTACCAGACAAACTGTCATTTAGAACTAATGTAAATAATTAAGGATGTGGGTGTCAACAGGTCCATCCGGGACTAATTCCCGTCTATTGTTGTCGTGTGACAGCGAGTCGGAGGCTGTTAGAAAAGTATGGGCGGTGACCGGCTGCCTCGCCTTGCCTCGCCACTGCCTGTCAGATAGTGTTGCCATGATGATGCCCTGCTTGTAAAAGAGAGAGGAAGCTGAGACATGACAGAGCTTGGAGGAAGAAGACTACGAAAGACTGTCCATGTGGAAGAAGACTGCGAAAGACTGTCCATGTGGAAGAAGAGGAAGAAAGACTGTCCATGTGGAAGAAGACTACGAAAGACTGTCCATGTGGAAGAAGACTAAGAAAGACTGTCCACGTGGAAGAAGAGGAACAAAGACTGTCCATGTGGAAGAAGACTACGAAAGACTGTCCATGTGGAAGAAGACTACGAAAGACTGTCCACGTGGAAGAAGACTAAGAAAGACTGTCCACGTGGAAGAAGAGGAACAAAGACTGTCCACGTGGAAGAAGAGGAACAAAGACTGTCCATGTGGAAGAAGACTACGAAAGACTGTCCACGTGGAAGAAGACTAAGAAAGACTGTCCACGTGGAAGAAGAGGAACAAAGACTGTCCATGTGGAAGAAGACTACGAAAGACTGTCCACGTGGAAGAAGAGGAACAAAGACTGTCCATGTGGAAGAAGACTACAAAAGACTGTCCATGTGGAAGAAGAGGAACAAAGACTGTCCATGTGGAAGAAGACTACGAAAGACTGTCCATGTGGAAGAAGACTACGAAAGACTGTCCACATGGAAGAAGAGGAACAAAGACTGTCCATGTGGAAGAAGACTACAAAAGACTGTCCATGTGGAAGAAGAGGAACAAAGACTGTCCATGTGGAAGAAGACTACGAAAGACTGTCCATGTGGAAGAAGACTACGAAAGACTGTCCACGTGGAAGAAGAGGAACAAAGACTGTCCATGTGGAAGAAGACTACAAAAGACTGTCCATGTGGAAGAAGACTACGAAAGACTGTCCACGTGGAAGAAGAGGAACAAAGACTGTCCATGTGGAAGAAGACTACGAAAGACTGTCCATGTGGAAGAAGACTACAAAAGACTGTCCATGTGGAAGAAGACTACGAAAGACTGTCCATGTGGAAGAAGAGGAACAAAGACAAGGATTCTGTTGGGTTTCTGTAAATTGGCTTAGAGTCTGGTTTAGACCAACTCTATATATAAAGTGTCATGAGATAACTTTTTTGTGATCTGGCATTATATAAATAACATTTGATTGATTGAGTGATTTCATTGGTTTTCCCCTGTAAGTCGCTTTGGAAAAAAGCATCTGCCAAATGCATAAACATAAACATAACGACTGTCCATGTGGAAGAAGACTACGAAAGACTGTCCACGTGGAAGAAGAGGAACAAAGACTGTCCATGTGGAAGAAGACTACGAAAGACTGTCCACGTGGAAGAAGAGGAACAAAGACTGTCCACGTGGAAGAAGAGGAACAAAGACTGTCCATGTGGAAGAAGACTACGAAAGACTGTCCATGTGGAAGAAGACTACGAAAGACTGTCCACGTGGAAGAAGACTAAGAAAGACTGTCCACGTGGAAGAAGAGGAACAAAGACTGTCCATGTGGAAGAAGACTACGAAAGACTGTCCACGTGGAAGAAGAGGAACAAAGACTGTCCATGTGGAAGAAGACTACAAAAGACTGTCCATGTGGAAGAAGACTACGAAAGACTGTCCATGTGGAAGAAGACTACGAAAGACTGTCCACGTGGAAGAAGAGGAACAAAGACTGTCCATGTGGAAGAAGACTACAAAAGACTGTCCATGTGGAAGAAGACTACGAAAGACTGTCCACGTGGAAGAAGAGGAACAAAGACTGTCCATGTGGAAGAAGACTACGAAAGACTGTCCATGTGGAAGAAGACAATGAAAGACTGTCCATGTGGAAGAAGAGGAACAAAGACTGTCCATGTGGAAGAAGACTACAAAAGACTGTCCATGTGGAAGAAGACTACAAAAGACTGTCCATGTGGAAGAAGACAATGAAAGACTGTCCATGTGGAAGAAGAGGAACAAAGACTGTCCATGTGGAAGAAGACTACAAAAGACTGTCCATGTGGAAGAAGACTACAAAAGACTGTCCATGTGGAAGAAGACAATGAAAGACTGTCCATGTGGAAGAAGAGGAACAAAGACTGTCCATGTGGAAGAAGACTACAAAAGACTGTCCATGTGGAAGAAGACTACGAAAGACTGTCCACGTGGAAGAAGAGGAACAAAGACTGTCCATGTGGAAGAAGACTACGAAAGACTGTCCATGTGGAAGAAGACTACGAAAGACTGTCCATGTGGAAGAAGACTACAAAAGACTGTCCATGTGGAAGAAGACAATGAAAGACTGTCCATGTGGAAGAAGAGGAACAAAGACTGTCCATGTGGAAGAAGACAATGAAAGACTGTCCATGTGGAAGAAGAGGAACAAAGACTGTCCATGTGGAAGAAGACTACAAAAGACTGTCCATGTGGAAGAAGACTACAAAAGACTGTCCATGTGGAAGAAGACAATGAAAGACTGTCCATGTGGAAGAAGAGGAACAAAGACTGTCCATGTGGAAGAAGACTACAAAAGACTGTCCATGTGGAAGAAGACTACGAAAGACTGTCCACGTGGAAGAAGAGGAACAAAGACTGTCCATGTGGAAGAAGACTACGAAAGACTGTCCATGTGGAAGAAGACTACGAAAGACTGTCCATGTGGAAGAAGACTACAAAAGACTGTCCATGTGGAAGAAGACAATGAAAGACTGTCCATGTGGAAGAAGAGGAACAAAGACTGTCCATGTGGAAGAAGACAATGAAAGACTGTCCATGTGGAAGAAGAGGAACAAAGACTGTCCATGTGGAAGAAGACTACGAAAGACTGTCCATGTGGAAGAAGAGGAACAAAGACAAGGATTCTGTTGGGTTTCTGTAAATTGGCTTAGAGTCTGGTTTAGACCAACTCTATATATAAAGTGTCATGAGATAACTTTTTTGTGATCTGGCATTATATAAATAACATTTGATTGATTGAGTGATTTCATTGGTTTTCCCCTGTAAGTCGCTTTGGAAAAAAGCATCTGCCAAATGCATAAACATAAACATAAAGACTGTCCATGTGGAAGAAGACTACGAAAGACTGTCCACGTGGAAGAAGAGGAACAAAGACTGTCCATGTGGAAGAAGACTACGAAAGACTGTCCATGTGGAAGAAGACTACGAAAGACTGTCCATGTGGAAGAAGACTACGAAAGACTGTCCATGTGGAAGAAGACAATGAAGACTGTCCATGTGGAAGAAGAGGAACAAAGACTGTCCATGTGGAAGAAGACTACAAAAGACTGTCCATGTGGAAGAAGACTATGAAAGACTGTCCACGTGGAAGAAGAGGAACAAAGACTGTCCATGTGGAAGAAGACTACGAAAGACTGTCCATGTGGAAGAAGACTACGAAAGACTGTCCATGTGGAAGAAGACTACAAAAGACTGTCCATGTGGAAGAAGACAATGAAAGACTGTCCATGTGGAAGAAGAGGAACAAAGACTGTCCATGTGGAAGAAGACAATGAAAGACTGTCCATGTGGAAGAAGACAATGAAAGACTGTCCATGTGGAAGAAGAGGAACAAAGACTGTCCATGTGGAAGAAGACTACGAAAGACTGTCCATGTGGAAGAAGAGGAACAAAGACAAGGATTCTGTTGGGTTTCTGTAAATTGGCTTAGAGTCTGGTTTAGACCAACTCTATATATAAAGTGTCATGAGATAACTTTTTGTGATCTGGCATTATATAAATAACATTTGATTGATTGAGTGATTTCATTGGTTTTCCCCTGTAAGTCGCTTTGGAAAAAAGCATCTGCCAAATGCATAAACATAAACATAAAGACTGTCCATGTGGAAGAAGACTACGAAAGACTGTCCACGTGGAAGAAGAGGAACAAAGACTGTCCATGTGGAAGAAGACTACGAAAGACTGTCCATGTGGAAGAAGACTACAAAAGACTGTCCATGTGGAAGAAGAGGAACAAAGACTGTCCACGTGGAAGAAGAGGAACAAAGACTGTCCATGTGGAAGAAGACTACAAAAGACTGTCCATGTGGAAGAAGACAATGAAAGACTGTCCATGTGGAAGAAGAGGAACAAAGACTGTCCATGTGGAAGAAGAGGAACAAAGACAAGGATTCTGTTGGGTTTCTGTAAATTGGCTTAGAGTCTGGTTTAGACCAACTCTATATATAAAGTGTCATGAGATAACTTTTTTGTGATCTGGCATTATATAAATAACATTTGATTGATTGAGTGATTTCATTGGTTTTCCCCTGTAAGTCGCTTTGGAAAAAAGCATCTGCCAAATGCATAAACATAAACATAAAGACTGTCCATGTGGAAGAAGACTACGAAAGACTGTCCACGTGGAAGAAGAGGAACAAAGACTGTCCATGTGGAAGAAGACTACGAAAGACTGTCCATGTGGAAGAAGAGGAACAAAGACTGTCCATGTGGAAGAAGACAATGAAAGACTGTCCATGTGGAAGAAGAGGAACAAAGACTGTCCATGTGGAAGAAGACTACGAAAGACTGTCCATGTGGAAGAAGAGGAACAAAGACAAGGATTCTGTTGGGTTTCTGTAAATTGGCTTAGAGTCTGGTTTAGACCAACTCTATATATAAAGTGTCATGAGATAACTTTTTTGTGATCTGGCATTATATAAATAACATTTGATTGATTGAGTGATTTCATTGGTTTTCCCCTGTAAGTCGCTTTGGAAAAAAGCATCTGCCAAATGCATAAACATAAACATAAAGACTGTCCATGTGGAAGAAGACTACGAAAGACTGTCCACGTGGAAGAAGAGGAACAAAGACTGTCCATGTGGAAGAAGACTACGAAAGACTGTCCATGTGGAAGAAGACTACGAAAGACTGTCCATGTGGAAGAAGACTACGAAAGACTGTCCATGTGGAAGAAGACAATGAAAGACTGTCCATGTGGAAGAAGAGGAACAAAGACTGTCCATGTGGAAGAAGACTACAAAAGACTGTCCATGTGGAAGAAGACTATGAAAGACTGTCCACGTGGAAGAAGAGGAACAAAGACTGTCCATGTGGAAGAAGACTACGAAAGACTGTCCATGTGGAAGAAGACTACGAAAGACTGTCCATGTGGAAGAAGACTACAAAAGACTGTCCATGTGGAAGAAGACAATGAAAGACTGTCCATGTGGAAGAAGAGGAACAAAGACTGTCCATGTGGAAGAAGACAATGAAAGACTGTCCATGTGGAAGAAGACAATGAAAGACTGTCCATGTGGAAGAAGAGGAACAAAGACTGTCCATGTGGAAGAAGACTACGAAAGACTGTCCATGTGGAAGAAGAGGAACAAAGACAAGGATTCTGTTGGGTTTCTGTAAATTGGCTTAGAGTCTGGTTTAGACCAACTCTATATATAAAGTGTCATGAGATAACTTTTTTGTGATCTGGCATTATATAAATAACATTTGATTGATTGAGTGATTTCATTGGTTTTCCCCTGTAAGTCGCTTTGGAAAAAAGCATCTGCCAAATGCATAAACATAAACATAAAGACTGTCCATGTGGAAGAAGACTACGAAAGACTGTCCACGTGGAAGAAGAGGAACAAAGACTGTCCATGTGGAAGAAGACTACGAAAGACTGTCCATGTGGAAGAAGACTACAAAAGACTGTCCATGTGGAAGAAGAGGAACAAAGACTGTCCACGTGGAAGAAGAGGAACAAAGACTGTCCATGTGGAAGAAGACTACAAAAGACTGTCCATGTGGAAGAAGACAATGAAAGACTGTCCATGTGGAAGAAGAGGAACAAAGACTGTCCATGTGGAAGAAGAGGAACAAAGACAAGGATTCTGTTGGGTTTCTGTAAATTGGCTTAGAGTCTGGTTTAGACCAACTCTATATATAAAGTGTCATGAGATAACTTTTTTGTGATCTGGCATTATATAAATAACATTTGATTGATTGAGTGATTTCATTGGTTTTCCCCTGTAAGTCGCTTTGGAAAAAAGCATCTGCCAAATGCATAAACATAAACATAAAGACTGTCCATGTGGAAGAAGACTACGAAAGACTGTCCACGTGGAAGAAGAGGAACAAAGACTGTCCATGTGGAAGAAGACTACGAAAGACTGTCCATGTGGAAGAAGAGGAACAAAGACTGTCCATGTGGAAGAAGACTACGAAAGACTGTCCATGTGGAAGAAGAGGAACAAAGACTGTCCATGTGGAAGAAGAGGAACAAAGACTGTCCATGTGGAAGAAGACTACGAAAGACTGTCCATGTGGAAGAAGAGGAACAAAGACTGTCCATGTGGGTGGGGGGTGGGGGGGCTGATAATCCCACACAGGAGTCAGAAAATGGGTTGCTGTTTGTTTTTCTGCGTCCACATTAACAGGACTGATGTGCATGTCTGGAACCAGCTGTGAACTCATTTGGCCTGGGGAGCCGTTCAGAGTCATCCATGTGTCGGACAACTCCCTCCTGAGACCAATAAAAGCCATTATTAGGAGGTGTTTATGGAGCTACCACGGCCTACAGACACATTCATATATTAGGAGGTGTTTATGGAGCTACCACGGCCTACAGACACATTCATATATTAGGAGGTGTTTATGGAGCTACCACAGCCTACAGACACATTCATGTATTAGGAGGTGTTTATGGAGCTACCACAGCCTACAGACACATTCATATATTAGGAGGTGTTTATGGAGCTACCACGGCCTACAGACACATTCATATATTAGGAGGTGTTTATGGAGCTACCACGGCCTACAGACACATTCATATATTAGGAGGTGTTGATGGAGCTACCACGGCCTACAGACACATTCATATATTAGGAGGTGTTTATGGAGCTACCACGGCCTACAGACACATTCATATATTAGGAGGTGTTTATGGAGCTACCACGGCCTACAGACACATTCATATATTAGGAGGTATTTATGGAGCTACCACAGCCTACAGACACATTCATATATTAGGAGGTGTTGATGGAGCTACCACAGCCTACAGACACATTCATATATTAGGAGGTGTTTATGGAGCTACCACAGCCTACAGACACATTCATATATTAGGAGGTGTTTATGGAGCTACCACAGCCTACAGACACATTCATATATTAGGGGGTGTTTATGGAGCTACCACAGCCTACAGACACATTCATATATTAGGAGGTGTTGATGGAGCTACCACAGCCTACAGACACATTCATGTATTAGGAGGTGTTTATGGAGCTACCACAGCCTACAGACACATTCATATATTAGGAGGTGTTTATGGAGCTACCACAGCCTACAGACACATTCATATATTAGGAGGTGTTTATGGAGCTACCACAGCCTACAGACACATTCATATATTAGGAGGTGTTTATGGAGCTACCACAGCCTACAGACACATTCATATATTAGGGGGTGTTTATGGAGCTACCACAGCCTACAGACACATTCATATATTAGGAGGTGTTGATGGAGCTACCACAGCCTACAGACACATTCATGTATTAGGAGGTGTTTATGGAGCTACCACAGCCTACAGACACATTCATATATTAGGAGGTGTTTATGGAGCTACCACAGCCTACAGACACATTCATATATTAGGAGGTGTTGATGGAGCTACCACAGCCTACAGACACATTCATATATTAGGAGGTGTTGATGGAGCTACCACAGCCTACAGACACATTCATATATTAGGAGGTGTTGATGGAGCTACCACAGCCTACAGACACATTCATATATTAGGAGGTGTTTATGGAGCTACCACAGCCTACAGACAGGCTCATATCCTCTGAATGGTGACAGCCCATAATTAGAGCACATTTTGGATGAAAACTGGCTGTGATTAGATAAATGATGAATTCCTCTATCAGGGAAAATGGCTGTGAGGTTCAGGTGCAGGAGATGAAGTAGTGGAGGGTTAGGGTTAGCAAGGGTTGATAGGGTTAGATAGAGCTGAGTTTACATGAGTGTTGTTTCAGGACCAGAGTGGAACTGTGAAAGCGGAAAACAGATGTGGATCAAACAAGGACTCAGATAGAGGTGTGACTGGATCAGACCAGGATATTTAAAGCTGTGGTAGACTTTGGTCCCCAGTGTGTCCTCAGTTCTGTCCATCCTCAGTCTGTCCATCCTCAGTCTGTCCATCCTCAGTCTGTCCATCCTCAGTCCTGTCCATCCTCAGTCTGTCCATCCTCAGTCCTGTCCATCCTCAGTCCTGTCCATCCTCAGTCTGTCCATCCTCAGTTCTGTCCATCCTCAGTCTGTCCATCCTCAGTCTGTCCATCCTCAGTCATTCTCAGTTCTGTCCATCCTCAGTCTGTCCATCCTCAGTCTGTCCATCCTCAGTTCTGTCCATCCTCAGTCATCCTCAGTCTGTCCATCCTCAGTCTGTCCATCCTCAGTTCTGTCCATCCTCAGTTCTGTCCATCCTCAGTCTGTCCATCCTCAGTTCTGTCCATCCTCAGTTCTGTCCATCCTCAGTCTGTCCATCCTCAGTCTGTCCATCCTCAGTTCTGTCCATCCTCAGTTCTGTCTATCCTCAGTCCTGTCCATCCTCAGTCCTGTCCATCCTCAGTCTGTCCATCCTCAGTTCTGTCCATCCTCAGTCTGTCCATCCTCAGTCTGTCCATCCTCAGTTCTGTCCATCCTCAGTCTGTCCATCCTCAGTCATCCTCAGTTCTGTCCATCCTCAGTCTGTCCATCCTCAGTTCTGTCCATCCTCAGTCCTGTCCATCCTCAGTCTGTCCATCTTCAGTTCTGTCCATCCTCAGTCCGTCCATCCTCATTTCTGTCCATCCTCAGTCTGTCCATCCTCGGTCCTGTCCATCCTCAGTTCTGTCCATCCTCAGTCCTGTCCATCCTCAGTCCTGTCCATCCTCAGTCTGTCCATCCTCAGTTCTGTCCATCCTCAGTCTGTCCATCCTCAGTTCTGTCCATCCTCAGTTCTGTCCATCCTCAGTCTGTCCATCCTCAGTCCTGTCCATCCTCAGTTCTGTCCATCCTCAGTCTGTCCATCCTCAGTCTGTCCATCCTCAGTTCTGTCCATCCTCAATTCTGTCCATCCTCAGTCTGTCCATCCTCAGTCTGTCCATCCTCAGTTCTGTCCATCCTCAGTTCTGTCCATCCTCAGTCTGTCCATCCTCAGTCTGTCCATCCTCAGTCTGTCCATCCTCAGTTCTGTCCATCCTCAGTTCTGTCCATCCTCAGTCTGTCCATCCTCAGTTCTGTCCATCCTCAGTCCTGTCCATCCTCAGTCTGTCCATCCTCAGTTCTGTCCATCCTCAGTCTGTCCATCCTCAGTTCTGTCCATCCTCAGTCCTGTCCATCCTCAGTCTGTCCATCCTCAGTCTGTCCATCCTCAGTTCTGTCCATCCTCAGTCTGTCCATCCTCAGTTCTGTCCATCCTCAGTTCTGTCCATCCTCAGTCTGTCCATCCTCAGTCCTGTCCATCCTCAGTCTGTCCATCCTCAGTTCTGTCCATCCTCAGTCTGTCCATCCTCAGTTCTGTCCATCCTCAGTCTGTCCATCCTCAGTCCTGTCCATCCTCAGTCTGTCCATCCTCAGTTCTGTCCATCCTCAGTCTGTCCATCCTCAGTTCTGTCCATCCTCAGTCCTGTCCATCCTCAGTCTGTCCATCCTCAGTTCTGTCCATCCTCAGTCTGTCCATCCTCATTTCTGTCCATCCTCAGTCTGTCCATCCTCGGTTCTGTCCATCCTCAGTCCTGTCCATCCTCAGTTCTGTCCATCCTCAGTCATCCTCAGTCTGTCCATCCTCAGTCTGTCCATCCTCAGTTCTGTCCATCCTCAGTCTGTCCATCCTCAGTCCTGTCCATCCTCAGTTCTGTCCATCCTCAGTCTGTCCATCCTCAGTTCTGTCCATCCTCAGTCCTGTCCATCCTCAGTCTGTCCATCCTCAGTTCTGTCCATCCTCAGTCTGTCCATCCTCAGTTCTGTCCATCCTCAGTCCTGTCCATCCTCAGTCTGTCCATCCTCAGTCTGTCCATCCTCAGTTCTGTCCATCCTCAGTCTGTCCATCCTCAGTTCTGTCCATCCTCAGTTCTGTCCATCCTCAGTCTGTCCATCCTCAGTTCTGTCCATCCTCAGTCCTGTCCATCCTCAGTCTGTCCATCCTCAGTCCTGTCCATCCTCAGTCTGTCCATCCTCAGTCCTGTCCATCCTCAGTCTGTCCATCCTCAGTTCTGTCCATCCTCAGTCCTGTCCATCCTCAGTCTGTCCATCCTCAGTTCTGTCCATCCTCAGTCTGTCCATCCTCATTTCTGTCCATCCTCAGTCTGTCCATCCTCGGTTCTGTCCATCCTCAGTCCTGTCCATCCTCAGTTCTGTCCATCCTCAGTCATCCTCAGTCTGTCCATCCTCAGTCTGTCCATCCTCAGGTCTGTCCATCCTCAGTTCTGTCCATCCTCAGTCTGTCCATCCTCAGTCTGTCCATCCTCAGTTCTGTCCATCCTCAGTCTGTCCATCCTCAGTCCTGTCCATCCTCAGTCCTGTCCATCCTCAGGTCTGTCCATCCTCAGTCCTGTCCATCCTCAGGTCTGTCCATCCTCAGTCCTGTCCATCCTCAGGTCTGTCCATCCTCAGTCCTGTCCATCCTCAGTCTGTCCATCCTCAGTCCTGTCCATCCTCAGTCCTGTCCATCCTCAGGTCTGTCCATCCTCAGTCCTGTCCATCCTCAGTCTGTCCATCCTCAGTCTGTCCATCCTCAGGTCTGTCCATCCTCAGTCTGTCCATCCTCAGGTCTGTCCATCCTCAGTCCTGTCCATCCTCAGTCTGTCCATCCTCAGGTCTGTCCATCCTCAGTCCTGTCCATCCTCAGGTCTGTCCATCCTCAGTCCTGTCCATCCTCAGTCCTGTCCATCCTCAGGTCTGTCCATCCTCAGTCCTGTCCATCCTCAGTCTGTCCATCCTCAGTCCTGTCCATCCTCAGTCCTGTCCATCCTCAGTCCTGTCCATCCTCAGGTCTGTCCATCCTCAGTCTGTCCATCCTCAGTCTGTCCATCCTCAGTTCTGTCCATCCTCAGTCTGTCCATCCTCAGTTCTGTCCATCCTCAGTTCTGTCCATCCTCAGTCTGTCCATCCTCAGTCCTGTCCATCCTCAGTCTGTCCATCCTCAGTCCTGTCCATCCTCAGTCTGTCCATCCTCAGTTCTGTCCATCCTCAGTCTGTCCATCCTCAGTTCTGTCCATCCTCAGTCCTGTCCATCCTCAGTCTGTCCATCCTCAGTTCTGTCCATCCTCAGTCTGTCCATCCTCATTTCTGTCCATCCTCAGTCTGTCCATCCTCGGTTCTGTCCATCCTCAGTCCTGTCCATCCTCAGTTCTGTCCATCCTCAGTCATCCTCAGTCTGTCCATCCTCAGTCTGTCCATCCTCAGTCTGTCCATCCTCAGTTCTGTCCATCCTCAGTCTGTCCATCCTCAGTCTGTCCATCCTCAGTTCTGTCCATCCTCAGTCTGTCCATCCTCAGTCCTGTCCATCCTCAGTTCTGTCCATCCTCAGTCTGTCCATCCTCAGTCCTCTCCTCAGTCTCATTGGTCCGTTGGTCTGTCTGTCATTCCTCAGCTGAATCTCTTCCTCATGCTGAACAGTTTCTTAGTTCCATCCACAAACAAACCATGTGTTTACAAACAGAGCCAGAGGGAACTGGGCATCTGATGAAATTTGTCACAACGTGCATTGTGGGAAATGGAGGTTCGTGCAGCCGCCTGACTATGACAGTGACACCATATGATATTATATGGATGAAACAAACACCACGCAGAAACAGCTGAAACGTGGAAACGGCTGGAGGAATATGCATAGAGGGAAGCGGAGCTCCTGCTGTTTCCACATCATGTCTGTTCCAGCTGTCACTGCCAGGCAGCTGAGCGAACCTCCGCTTCCCCCACCCCCCCACCCTCCACCTCCCGCTTTCTTCCTGATGGCCCTTCTATCTGCAGGCCCAGCGCTCACATACGCTCACTACGGCCTAATTAGCAGATTAGCAGATCCAATTAGCAGATCTCCTCTGTCAACATGTCCTCTGAAAATGAGATACTGGTTTTCGCTGTAGCCCCCCCCCCACCCCCACCAAAAGAACCACACATGACTGATGGCCATACAGTCACAATTCAAATGTAGACGGAGCGTCACAGTCTAAAGCTAACACACTGTAATCAAGAAACGACGACCACCAGGCGACGCTGTTCTTTTTTGCTTTTGCAGGAACTGCTTTCAAACAGAGAAAGTGTGGGTTTTATTTGTAAATGCCCGTATTTGGGTCATAAAGATCAGATCCAACTAGGTTTGTCCTTTAGACCCTGGGTGACATTATCTTACTCGTTAGTAATCCCGGTTGTTTGTGTCCCGTAGGCATGCGTTTGATTCGTTCACTAGATCGCCCTGTTTTGTACAAGTGTGTTTTTATGACTAGACACAGAGTTTAATCAGTTCAATCTAGTTTTTGTCGGATGTTTGTAGTTCATTATATAACCTGTGTCTAATTGGTTTTGTAGGGCCCGACTCTGGAGGATGGACCACTGACAAGACTCGTTAAAGGGTTTGGGGGGGTTTGAATGTAAAACCATTGCAGACAGTACTGGTTCACTAATGCCGTGTTTCCACTACATGGAACTGGCTCCACTCTGGTACCAGGTCCTATTCCAGACCGGTTCCACTCTGGTACCAGGTCCTATTCCAGACCGTTTCTACTCTGGTACCAGGTCCTATTCCAGACCGGTTCCACTCTGGTACCAGGTCCTATTCCAGACTGTTTCTACTCTGGTACCAGGTCCTATTCCAGACCCTTTCCACTCTGGTACCAGGTCCTATTCCAGACCCTTTCCATTCCAGATCCTCCCTCTTTCCAGTCCCTGGTCGTCATAGCGATGCGGTGCGTTCCTTCTGTGTGCTCTGCTCACAGTTGCTGATAAACTCACTGGTTGCCTGTTGTCTGGTCAAACTCCTGCTGAATGTTTGCGTCTGAACCTCCTGGACAAACCATGGTGTAGTTTTACAGACTGTCATCATGTGGATTCACCTACTGACAGATTTACTGGAAAAGGGCGGGGCACACACACCACTGACCAATCAGAGGTCTGCAGTGTTCACACAGTATCACCTTTAGTATCTGGTCCCCAGTCCTGGAACCTCAGAGGAGGAGGTACCAAAAAACTAGTACCAGGTGCCAGATTCCAAAAAACTAGGACCAGGTACCAGATTCCAAAAAACTAGGACCAGGTACCAGATTCAATAAAACTAGTACCAGGTACCAGATTCCAAAAAACTAGTACCAGGTACCAGATTCTAGGTCCTTTTATGTAATGGAAACGCAAAAAGGCCGAGTTGAGTCGAATCGAGTCGAGCCGGTACCATGTAGTGGAAACGCTGCATTAGACTGTAACTGATGTCTGTAGAAACTGTCACTGACTTATTTTTTTAGTAACAGTTCTAATTTCTTGGACTTTATCTGGACCTCGATAGTAATAGAAGACTTTTCTTTTCTGCCGCTGTTTCACAACTCGTTCACCTGTGAAGTTTCTGTTTATCCACTTAAACGTTTGTTCGTTTTACCTTAATGTCAAGTGTTTACCGTCTCATTGCGTTAGTCTCAGGATTAGCTTGAACACAGTTCTCCTAAAGCCAGTGGGCGGAGCCACTGTGCCTCTGTCTGCTCACGTCTTTGAACATTCTAGGTGATTAGTTCCCTTCTGGAGCCAGGCCCAGGCCCAGTTCCAGTCCCAGTCCCAGTCTTCAGCCTTTGCTTTTCCAGCCTCAGGGGTCGTTGTTTGGTTCAAATCACCGTCAAGTCCATGATGTGTTGAAAGGATTTGAGAGAAGACGAACGTCAGGAACAGTTCAAAGAACGTGTTCCTCTGGTACCGTTTCCTCCACGACGGTCCTATCAGACAGTGGTGGACTGTGGTGGACTCTGTGGTGGACTGTGGTGGACTGTGGTGCACTGTGTGGTGGACTGTGTGGTGGACTGTGTGGTGGACTGTGTGGTGGACTGTGGTGGACTGTGGTGGACTGTGGTGGACTGTGTGGTGGACTGTGGTGGACTGTGTGGTGGACTGTGTGGTGGACTGTGGTGGACTGTGTGGTGGACTGTGTGGTGGACTGTGGTGGACTGTGTGGTGGACTGTGTGGTGGACTGTGGTGGACTGTGGTGGACTGTGTGGTGGACTGTGTGGTGGACTGTGTGGTGGACTGTGGTGGACTGTGTGGTGGACTGTGTGGTGGACTGTGGTGGACTGTGGTGGACTGTGTGGTGGACTGTGTGGTGGACTGTGTGGTGGACTGTGGTGGACTGTGGTGGACTGTGTGGTGGACTGTGTGGTGGACTGTGTGGTGGACTGTGGTGGACTGTGGTGGACTGTGTGGTGGACTGTGTGGTGGACTGTGTGGTGGACTGTGTGGTGGACTGTGGTGGACTGTGTGGTGGACTGTGGTGGACTGTGTGGTGGACTGTGTGGTGGACTTTGTGGTGGACTGTGTGGTGGACTGTGTGGTGGACTGTGGTGGACTGTGTGGTGGACTGTGTGGTGGACTGTGGTGGACTGTGGTGGACTGTGTGGTGGACTGTGTGGTGGACTGTGTGGTGGACTGTGGTGGACTGTGGTGGACTGTGTGGTGGACTGTGTGGTGGACTGTGTGGTGGACTGTGTGGTGGACTGTGGTGGACTGTGTGGTGGACTGTGTGGTGGACTGTGGTGGACTGTGGTGGACTGTGTGGTGGACTGTGTGGTGGACTGTGTGGTGGACTGTGTGGTGGACTGTGGTGGACTGTGTGGTGGACTGTGTGGTGGACTGTGGTGGACTGTGTGGTGGACTGTGTGGTGGACTGTGGTGGACTGTGGTGGACTGTGTGGTGGACTGTGTGGTGGACTGTGGTGGACTGTGGTGGACTGTGTGGTGGACTGTGTGGTGGACTGTGTGGTGGACTGTGGTGGACTGTGTGGTGGACTGTAGTGGACTGTGGTGGACTATGTTGGACTGATGGTTCATCCTCTGGTGCAGCTGTCAGCTTCCACAGTTGGGTGTTCATAGAACAGTGTGTGCGGCTCCAGTGGACAGGTGGAGGTCATTACAGGTGGAGGTCATTTGGATTTGAACTCCTTTAATTGAACCTTCAGCAGTAAACAGAGAACGTGCAGTTAAAAGAACCCATTAGATCTGTCAGCTCAGGTCTGGATGGGACTGACAGGTAGAACCCCCCCACACACCCCCATCCCTACAGCTGATCAATAGCTTTCACAGAGCATTAACGCTCCCGGGCTCAGAGGCACATTGTCCAGTCCAGAGGGTTTATTAACTCAGTACCTGCTCTGGAAGTGAACCAGCATCCACACGGTGTCCACGGGTTCAGGATGGACTGAGGTGGACTGGAGCTGGAATAGGGTGGGGGTGGTCGTGGCTCAGATGGTAGAGCGGGTCATCCAATAACCAAAGGGTTGGCGGTTGGAATCCGGCTCTGTCATGTGCTGTTGTGCCCTTGGGCAGGACACCTCCTTCCAGTGCTGCTCCTCCCACTGGTGTATGAATGTTTGGTGGTGGGAGGGGCCGTGGGTGGGAACTGTCAGCCACACGTCTGTCTAAATCCAGATTTTTTTTTCCTCTAAAAACTTGATTTTTGATTTGGATGTCTGAGTAAAACGACAGAAGACGACAGAAGACGACAGAAGACGACAGAAGACGACAGAAGACGACAGAAGCCACAGACTGATGTGATGAACTCTGCTTTGATGTCACACCAGTTCTAATGGCATTTGGTTTGTTCTACCGACGCATTTTCATCCTTTCACGTTATTCAACGCCGTGTGTCAGAGTACGCCAAGACCTGCACTTTGCATATGACTAACCCTGACCCTAACCCTGACCCTGACCCTAACCCTGACCCTGACCCTAACCCTGACCCTGACCCTGACCCTGACCCTAACCCTGACCCTGACCCTGACCCTGACCCTAACCCTGACCCTGACCCTGACCCTGACCCTAACCCTGACCCTGACCCTAACCCTGACCCTGACCCTGACCCTAACCCTGACCCTGACCCTGACCCTGACCCTGACCCTGACCCTGACCCTGACCCTAACCCTGACCCTGACCCTGACCCTAACCCTGACCCTGACCCTGACCCTGACCCTAACCCTGACCCTGACCCTGACCCTGACCCTAACCCTGACCCTGACCCTGACCCTAACCCTGACCCTGACCCTGACCCTGACCCTGACCCTGACCCTGACCCTGACCCTAACCCTGACCCTGACCCTGACCCTGACCCTGACGCTAACCCTGACCCTGACCCTAACCCTGACCCTGACCCTGACCCTGACCCTAACCCTGACCCTGACCCTGACCCTAACCCTGACCCTGACCCTGACCCTAACCCTGACCCTGACCCTGACCCTAACCCTGACCCTGACCCTGACCCTGACCCTAACCCTGACCCTAACCCTGACCCCAGACTGTTCTAACTCTCTTCCTCCTGTGTCCCTTCAGACTCTCGTGCTGGGGAGGGCGTTCCCAGGACGGTGGACCACGCTGTCATTGGTGGAGTGGTGGCCGTGGTGGTGTTCGCCATGCTCTGTCTACTCATCGTGTTGGGGCGATACTTCGCAAGACACAAAGGTATGGTCACCTGAAAACACACCCTACGACCTATGACAATCCATGACCTCTGATGACCTACGACCTCTGATGACCTACGACCTCTGGTGACCTACGACCTCTGGTGACCTATGACCTCTGGTGACCTCTGGTGACCTATGACCTCTGGTGACCTACAACCTCAGATGACGTACTTTAGAGCAGAACCAGGTCAGCCACATGAGCTCAGTCCTACAGACGTGGACCAGACAGCTGATCCAGCACACGCCTGAAATACATGTGTCACAATTTATTTGAAAAAATGTGCTTTTATTTCCAATTCTCCTCCTCCTCCTCTTCCTCCTCCTCCTGCTCCTCCTCCTCCTCCTCCTCTTCCTCCTCTTCCTTCTCCTCCTCCTCCTGCTCCTCCTCCTCCTCCTCTTCCTCCTCCTCCTCTTCCTTCTCCTCCTCCTCTTCCTCCTCCTCCTGCTCCTCCTCCTCCTCCTCTTCCTCCTCCTCCTCTTCCTGCTCCTCCTCCTCTTCCTTCTCCTCCTCCTCTTCCTCCTGCTCCTCTTCCTCCTCTTCCTCCTCCTCCTCCTCCTCCTCCTCTTCCTCCTCCTCCTCCTGCTCCTCCTCCTCCTCTTCCTTCTCCTCCTCCTCTTCCTCCTCCTCCTGCTCCTCCTCCTCTTCCTCCTCCTCCTGCTCCTCCTCCTCTTCCTCCTCCTCCTCCTGCTCCTCCTGCTCCTCCTCCTCTTCCTCCTCTTCCTTCTGCTCCTCTTCCTTCTCCTGCACCTCCTCTTTCAGGTACCTACTTCACACATGAAGCTAAAGGAGCAGACGATGCGGCTGACGCAGACACCGCCATCATCAACGCTGAAGGAGGACACACTAACTCCGACGAAAAGAAGGAGTACTACATCTGATGGGGGCGGGGCCTGCACCACAGCGCCTGTCCCCCTTTAGAGTGGGATGGAGGGTTTGGAGGAGGAGCTTCAGGATCAGCCAACAGAGGCAGAGGAGACAAGAAGAGGAGGAGGAGGAGGAGTTAGTGTGCAGCCAGGCCTTGTTGAAGCCGTTGTTTAGTCTAGTCTGCAGATGTAGATGGAATGTTTTGTGTGTAAAAAAAAAAAAAAAAAAAAAAAAAAAAAAGGTTAAATAATGGGGCGGGGTTTATTTGGTAACTCAGACATGGGTGGGGTTTTTGGGGTGGGGGGGTGCCAGATGTTGCCAGAATCACTGTAGAGAGCTTCACCATTCAACACCTCCCTAACTGCTGGTACCAGTTTGATTTAGTTTCAACCATTTGCAGAAAATTCTGTGCCTTGTTCTGAATATTTTTGTTGTTCCCATCGGTTGGATTTATGTTCGCATTTGCATAACTATGGAAGTCAATCTGTCACATCAGATTTAGAATTACAAAAGCCATTGGATTTCTAGCAATGAATGTTTTTGCACCAAAGGTAAGTATCTGAATTTTTTCTTCTCTCAATTTAACTATGTTCATGAATTTAGAAAAAAAAAACCTTCAGATGCAAAAAATTCAGACGCAAAAATTTCAGGCACAAAAAATTCTGACCTTAAAGATTCACATGCAAAAAATTCGGAGGCAAAAATTTCAGACGCAAAAAATTCTGACAGAAACATTTTGGATGCAAAAGTTTCAAATGCAAAAAATTCAGACGCAAAAAAAATGCTTTCACACATCTGGGACACCAAGGATAAGCAAGTGATTCTATCTCAAGTCGAACCAACAGCCAGCCAATCAAGTTACATTAGGTTGGTCATGTGACACCAATTCAGGAAGATGGTCAGTGCTGATGTGTGATCTGAAGTTTTTGCATCTGATTTTTTTTTCTAAATTTATGAACATAGTTGAATTCAAAGGCCAAAAATTCAGATACTTAATTTCAGTGCCAAAAATATTCAGTGCTAGAAATTCAGTGGCTTTTATAATTGAAAATTTGATGAGACAGATGAACTTCCATACATAACCCCATCGTGCCCCCCCCCCCCCCCCCATGTGCTGTGATGGTCACATGATCACATGACAGCGCCTCTTCAGTCCTCTGCACATGCGTCCCCTCCTGCAGAAACACAACTCTTTCCACTAAACTGTGATTGGTCTCCAGCCGTTACGCCTCCCCTTCAGTTTAACTCTAATGCATGGAATGCTTTACATATCGTCGTATAAAAGACATAAACATAGTCTGATGGACCGCACATGTCCCTGAATGCAACACGCTGAACACAGAAACTAAAGGAATCAAAGAATATTGTTTTGTTTTTTTACAACCAAATCTGTTTTCAAAGTCAGTCCAGTTTGTTGTTTAGTGCAGATCCACTGCTGCCGCTGAAAAACAAAAAACCTCTTAACATCCACCGGGTCAGGGGGTCAGGGGGTCAGCGGGTCAGGGGGTCACTCATTCGAGGGTTGGAACTGAACCGGGTCCACATGTTTCATCCAGTATGTGGTTTTATTGTAATCTGGTCTAAAACCTGGTCTAAAACCTGAACCCTTAAGTCGGTGGATGTTAAAAGGTTAAAGGTTGATGTCATCTCACAGATAAACGTGTGTTTTTTTCAGATAAACATGTTTGGTTTTGTTTTTTTGTTCATATCTTCCTTCCATTCAGCTTGTGTTTTTTTTTTTGACTATTAATCCTCAGAACCCTTTGATTTTCCGTCGTGCTCTCCCTCTTTTTTCTGCTCTTGTAAAACTTGAACCAGTTGCTTTTGGACGTTGTCATTCTTCTGTTGTAGCTGTTGTTTTTGTCGCTCAGTCGTGATCAGGAATAAAAGGCTGTTGAACACATTCACCAGTGACGTCAGCCAATCAGCTGCAGCCGACATATGTTCTGGACCGGACTGAACTGGACTGGACTGGACTGGACTGGACTGAACTGGACTGGACCGGACTAAACGTTACTGACAAGAGGATACAGCCTTAACCGAACACTGAACCAGTTCAGTCCAGTCTAGTCCAGTCCAGTTCACTCCAGTCCAGTCCAATCCAGTCCAGTTCAGTCCAGTCCAGTCAAATCTAGTTCCATGTTTTCCCAGAGGCCCCCTCTTCAGTGTAAACCCAGCCAGTGGAATCCCAGCTGTATTTATTAAACACTAAACCCGCACTAAGAAATATTTTTTACAATTTGCTAGAATTACAACGGAGTATCTTTGTGGATTTTATCGCATCACCGTCATTGTGAGTTTTTGTCAAACTTATAAATCACAGAAATGTGGGGAAACCTCTTGAGTCCTGTGGGAGACGCTGCCTGGTGGCCTTCGGCCTCCATCGCGTCTTGTTCAGCTGGAGCTTCTACATGTGCTGTTTTTGTGCATGTGTGTACAGTTGGTCCTGAAATCCACCCTCCGTGTTTTCTGTGTCACCTGCTAAAAGCAGCCGGGCAGCACTGACCCAACGCCAGCCTGTGATTGGCTGTTGGTACCTGAACGCACCAGGATTGTCTGTTGGTACCTGTGTGTGTGTGTGTGTGTGTGTGTGTTGTGCTCTGTGGTGTTCATCGATGGCGTACGTTCACACCCTGGTGTCTTAACATGGCAATTAAAGTCTATGGATGGGGGGGGGGGGGGGGGGGGGGGGGATTGACAGACCAAGTGTAGATGTTTAATTGCATCACTTCATTTTTAATATTTTATGGTAATGTGTACTGAGGTTTTAAATATTAGGGCTGTGTATCGGCAAGAATCTGGAGATACAATACAAATCACAAATACTAGGATCACCATACGACATCATGATACTGTTAAAAAGGCCATTTTTTTAATGATTATTTCCTTGAAGAATTGAATTCCATCATAAATCTGCCCAAATCCTAAACACATTTGTATTTGATCCCAACAGGATCTAATGTTCTATCAGCAAATGTTCCAACTGTGTTCAAACTGAAATTGTGTTTTCCAGACATTCCAGTTTCAGATCCTGTTCAAATGTTCAGATTCTATTAGTTCACAACTAACATCAGAACAGGATTGGAGTTCAATCCAAACAAAGGAACCAACATTATTGAATAAAAGAGTGTGAAATAAGAAGAAATCAAATAGAAACAAAAAAGAAAACCAAAAATCAACCTCCACCATATCTGCATTTGAATAAATACCTACAAATATCCATACAGTATCGTGAAATGAAATATCACAATATATTGCAGAACTGATATTTTCGAACAGCCCTATTAAATATGGGCGTGTCTGTTTCCCCAGAGCCAATCAGATGTCCTCATTTGTCCTGGTCCAATCAGCTGTAAGGACATGTTGTCCCAGATCCACTCATGGACACTGTCCCATGAACCCACTGTCCTCTGGTGTCCACAGCAAGGTTCTAGTAGTTTTGGATTTTTCATTCTAGTTTAGTTTTATTTAGTTTGGACTTTTTTTCTCTAATTCAGTTCATTTTAATTCATTTTTAGAGCAGGTTTGATAGTATTTATTAGTTTTCATTTTTTTCTAAATGCTTAGTTGTAGTTCAGTTGTAGTTCAGTTGTAGTTTAGTTGTAGTTCAGTTGTAGTTCAGTTGTAGTTTAGTTGTAGTTTAGTTGTAGTTCAGTTGTAGTTCAGTTGTAGTTCAGTGGTCTCTTTTCTCTTCTTCTCTGTGCTCCTATTCAAATCAATCCCAGACAGGACTCTGCTGCTTTAGTCTCCATGTTTCCAGGTAGAGTGGGGACCAGAAGACGACTGGAAACCACAAGTGAACACAAGTGACGGAGAAAAAAGTGTCGTATGGAGACAGCACAGAAAACTGAGAGAGACAAAGAAATCCATTGAACATCAATCTGACATTGACAAAGACCAAAACCAAGGGAATCTCATCCAGAATTTTTATCCATTTTAGTTAGTTTAGTAAACACACAATACAGTTTCAGTTAGTTATGTTTTTTTTCTTTTAATTCTAGTTTTTATTTATTTCAGTTAATGAAAATGTTTTTACAATTCTAGTTTTGGTCATTTCATTGGTTTTCGTTAACGATAATAACCTTGGAAACAAGTCAATTCTGCCTAAAAAAAACAACTATCGTTCTATAATCCTTAGATAATATTTTCTTATGTAATAAAACTTGTAACAGTGTAATTTCCTTCCTGCACTGGCAGATGGTTTTACTTGAAATACGACATTTGAACCCAATAATGAGTTGAATTTTCGGGTTTTTGTACAGGCCTTTTCCAGTGTGAGCACATGGGAACTGATTGGACGGTGCCGTTGCTCCGATATAATCGATAATAGAAGCTCCATTCGATCCTTTATTGCCATGTTAATACATTTGATTGGAATTTGTCACTATGCAGCTCAGACTGCAGCACACGACCGATACGATAGCTTTAATATATCATCATCACGCATGAACACATGAACATGAACACATGAACACCAGTTTTTTCCAGTTCTTAAATGCTGGCGGTTGTGGGTGGAGTTTTTCCTTTTGCTCGACATTAAGCAGCGTTTGATTTTCTGAACTAAATTTAGGAGTGATATCAGGTGGACTGGACGGGAGCTGATACATATTTTAGCTTTTCTTTAGACTTGGGTGGGGTGGGGGTGGGGGGGGTGATGTGGACAAAGATCCAAGACATGTCCTGCTCTCTCCAAATGTTTTTTGTTTTTGTTAAAACTTGAGTTCATTTAAAAAATCTCTGAACCCACAAAGGAATTCCCACCAAGTTCACACTGTATGCTGACGACACTGTTTTGTGTTTATGTGGATGGATGGGTGGGGGGGGTGGGGGGGGACTCTGACTGGGTTCAGTGTTTGACAGTCTGGTGTCTGATAAAACTCTGAACTGACTTGTTCCGGTTGTTTCTTTCCCGGTCTCAGAGCAGATGCTGTGGTTTCTATTGGACACATTTTCAGCTTCAGTGAAACGTTGCAGCTTCCGTCGAATCAGAACTAACTCTGTACTTGAAAATAAAGAAATAGAACTGAATATTGTCTTCTCCCTGATGCGTCAATGTTTAACTCTTTTTGTCGGAACTCTTTTGTGCTTTTGGAGCGGCAGGAGTGTGTCTGCTCAGTTTTCGCTCTCCCAAAGTTCCAAAAAGAAAAAAGAAAACGTAAAGAAAATGAAATGTGTAATGGGTTTGAATGGTCCAAACTGGTGGTGGGGGGGTTGAATTTGACGTCAGCGGCAGAATGAAAGGTTGTTTGTATTTTTTTATGAGCTGCCTAGTAAAGTCGACCTTTGGGTCCAATCCCAGTTCAGGTCTTGGCCCCTCCCCATTACTCCTCCCCCTCCATTTTGCATGTACATGTGAAGGGGTAGGGGTGTCCCGATTCTTAATGAGTCAGAGGGGAGGGGCTAAGGGGGAGCGGCTGTTTGACCCTCCAAACCCAGGGGTCTGATAAATTACCCATAATTCTGTTCCACTCACGGGTCAGATGGAGGTAAACACAGTCCAACAGCAGCAGAGACCAAACGAACCCACAAATGGACAGATTTCAAACAGAAACAGTCCTGTCCCGTCAGAAAGCCAACTTTAACTGAGTACCATTCCAACATTTACTTCAACATAAAGTAAGTCCTTGTTCTGAGTAATCCCGTATGGTCCAACTAAAGCAAAAATGAATTTAAAAGTAAAAATGTGGGTCATTTAGCAACAACTAATCTGTCCAATTGTCTCTAAAATGTCCCATCAGACAGATTTGGAATGCTGTGTTTTGACCCGTAAACAACTGAATCATGTGATCGTCTCTTTAATGTGGTTTCAATGTGTTCTAGATCGCATTTCTGCCGTTTGTGGTTGGTAGTCGTAAACCAGGGGTGTCAAACATGCGGCCCGGGGCCCAAATGTGTCCCCCCAAAGGTTCCAATCCGATCCCTGGGATGAATTTACAAAGTGTAAAAATTCCACAGTCTTGAATAGAATCAAGCAAAAAAAAAAAAAAAAGGCTTGAATTAAGGAAAAAAATTTGAATTAAGGAAAAAGTTTTCAATTAAGTAACAGAAATTTGAATTAAGCAAAAAAAAAAAAAAAAAATCTAGAATTAAGCAAAAAATCTTGAATTTGCAACTTCAAATGTTTGTCTTTGTTTTAGTGCTAAAAATAACACTAAATTATGAAAATATTTCCATTTCCAAACTCTCCTGTACCAATAAAACGTGAATAACCTGAACAAATGTGACCAACCTGAAAAGTCTAAAGAAAATTCAGCACAAGGTTCTAGTCTGGCCCCTGGGATATTTTGCAAAGTCAAAAATTCCACAGTCTTGAATTGAATTAAGCAAAAAAAAAAAAAAAAAAAAAAAAAAAAAAAAAGCTTGAATTAAGGAAAAAATGTTGAATTAAGCAAAGAAAAAAATCTTCAATTAAGTAAAAAAAAAAAAAAAAAAATCTTTAATAAAGCGAAAAAAAAAAAAAAAAAGCTTGAATTAACTTCACATTTTTGTCTTTGTTTTAATGCAAAAAATCACATTAAATTGTGAAACTCTTTCCATTTCCAAACTCTCCTGTACCAATAAAATGTGACTAACCTGAACAAATGTGTCCAACCTGAAATGTCTGTATTAAATTCAGTCCAGTTTGAACTCTTTTCTTCCTGTTCCTCAGTGTTTAGTGTCTTTGTAGATCTGATCCAGAATGCACATGGAGTAATGAGAAGTGGAGGAAGAAGACTGAGAAAATTACACTGATTTATCTGAAGAAATGTCCGTTTGTTCAGGTTCTTCACATCTGTTTGGTTTGGATAGTTTATAAAAGTCAGTATTTTCATCATTTAAGGTTTTTTTTTTCACTCAAACACAGACATAAATGTGCAGTTGTCATTCTTTCTGGGTTCTTCTGTTCTTCTGTTCCTGGTTGGCTCCACTGCAGATCAGATCAGACTGAATGTGGAACCTGACAGAACAGGAGTTTAGAACCCTGGTGTCGTAAACAGATGTCCAAAGCCCCTGGAACACAGACAGTTACAGGTGTTGACCACATGGAGAATTCTGTCCCAAACAAACTTACAACACCTGTTTACGACACCAGGGTTCTAAACTCCTGTTCTTTAGGTTCCACATTCAGTCTGATCTGATCTGCAGTGGACCCAACCAGGAAAAGAAGAACAGAAGAACCCAGAAAGAATGACAACTGCACATTTAGGTCTGTGTTTGAGTGAAAAAAAAACATTAAAGTATGAAAATACTGACTTTTATAAACTATCCAAACAAACCAGATGTGAAGAACCTGAACAAACGGACATTTCTTCAGATAAATCAGTGTAATTTTCTCAGTCTTCTTCCTCCACTTCTCATTAGTCCATGTGCATTCTGGATCAGATCTACAAAGACACTAAACACTGAGGAACAGGAAGAACAGAGTTCAAACTGGGCTTAACCCTTTGATGCATGAATTATAAGAACCTTAGTCTTTTTTTTTTTTTTTCCTGAGTGTTTTTATTCCTCTTCAGGCATGAAAAAAACAATGTGATTGAAATTTTTTAATGAACCTATTTTTTATGAAGTTACAAAAATGTCCAGTCAGCCGGACACCATGCGTTTAATTTCTGAAGCAAAGAAACATGTATTTAAAACTCAACAACAGAAAGTGATGAACTTTGTGAAAACTGTGAAATAAAAACATTTTAATGTCACTAATCTGATCTTTTCTCCCATGTTAACATGACCTAATACGAGTTCTTACTCCATGGAGATAGTATGCAAAAAAAAAACACCTTTTTGTTTCAGAAAACTGTTACTTACAGTCTAATAACAATTACCATCTGATTTCCACTCAAACCTGTTAGAACAGATCAGGTTTATCTAGAACAGTACAGTTACAGTACTGGTCTGAATGTCAGTGGGTTATTATGGGATGGTGCATTAGTGTCCACTGTGTTGGCTGATCTGGAACTGAAGTAACTAAACCTGTGAATGTACAAGAGAACAGCTGGAGAAGAACTGACCACTGGAGTGACCACTGGAGTGAGCACTGGAGTAAGCACTGGAGTGAGCACTGAAGTGACCACTGGAGTGACCACTGGAGTGACCAGTATGAATGAAAGGGTTAATTTTCTTTAGATGTTTCAGGTTTTTCACATTTTATTGGTACAGGAGAGTTTAATAATGTAAATATTTTCATAACCCTCTGGTATCCAGGTGTGCCTTTTACGCACACTTTGCACTTCGTGTTAAAAAACTTCATATTATTTTTGTCAATTTAAATAAGGTTAGAATTCAAAAGTTGTTCATTTGTTCATGATCTTTAAAATTCTGTCCACCAACTCAAATGTGCACATTGTAAACAAAAGAAAATGACCAGACTAGCATCTGTCTGCCCAGTGTGCAGAAAACGCACTGTTTCTAACATTTGATCTGTATGATTAGGACTGAGCTGGATTTACTAAAATAAAATCAAATTAGAGCAGAAAAATAAATCAATATATAATATTTAATAGTTTGATTTATAGGTGTGCATTTTACGCACACCTGGTGACAGATGCTAGTATTTTTGTACATTTGACCTAGCGCCAAAAATAATAATAATGCAAATTAACCAGTGTTGGAGTTAATCACTGACATATGCCAGGATGAAAAAATCTAATAATATGTGATCCACTTTTTATGTAGGGTATTGGGGAAAAAAAAAAAAAAAGTGTTTTTTGCATCACAAAAATGGTTTGTTTCCATTACAAACACGACATTTAAAGGGTTAAAAATGTGACAGTTATTGAGTATTTGGTATTTTTATTTACGGCTCAAGTTGATGAAATAGAAAAAAGTGTAAAAGAATTAAAAACAAAGCATATGAAGTTGTTTTTTTTGACATTATTCCACAAGTGTGCCAAAAAGGCACACTTAGTGCTTAGTAAGGGCCTTGGTGGATGGGATACCAGAGGGTTAATTTAATGTTATTTTTTGCACTAAAACAAAGACAAATATTTGAAGTTGTCATTATTTATAGACATAATGTAATATTTTTTACACTTTGAACTCAGTAGAAAATCTGCAGTCATTCTTTTTTGTGGCTTATTATGATTTTACTGTAGATCATATTGAACCTGAACTAAACTGAGTTCCACTGGACTGTGCACTTTTTACACTTTGTAAATTCATCCCAGGGGTTGGATTGGAACCTTTGGGGGGGCCACATTTGGGCCCCGGGACGCATGTTTGACAGCCCTGGTTTATAGTGACATGGATGACTAATGATGGAACAGGTCTGGAGGGGTTGAACCATTAATGGGGGAGGGGCCAAAGGGGGAGGGGCCACAGGGCTGACCTGGGATGGGCCTGGGTCTAACGCTGGTGTTGAATCCACGTTCATCCTTTTTTCATCCTTCTGCTCGTGTCCTGTCTCAGGTTCATGCGACTGCATCTCAGGTAGAATGCAAAAAGTTTAGGCCCCGCCCATTGGTGACATCGGCACAGGTACAAATCCATCCTCACCCAATCAAGTGCAACCGATTCTTTTTCACTCTGACCCGTCAAACTGAGCTGTGCGTCGTGTGTTTGTGTTCTTCTTCCACTGTAAACACGTGTGATATTTGCTTTGTCACATTGAACCAGTCAATGAATGAGACAGGAATGAGAAAAAAACACACACACAAAAAAACAAAAAACACACAGTTGTTGTGGCTTTACTACTGTCAGTTCAATGCACCATTGCCTTTTGGAAACTCAGTTGATTCCCAAAAAAAGAGAGAAAAAAAAAAAACACCTTTAGTTTCAGCGTATGGTCTTTGTTTTATTGGATTGAATCTTTCTTTTGTCTGTTTGTTTTTTTAAATGTTCATGTGTATTTTAATGAAGAACAGGAGATCCACATTCCCATCCACATTTTGTATTGGTTCATAAATAGACATTTTTACAAAAACAATGAAGAGTTCTTGTCTTAATAAAAAAGAAAAGATATTAATGTCCAAAATAATCTGTGTGGTTTGTTTTGTTTTTTGTTTTTTTTTACTAAACAGGAAACACCGAACAAACGGATTTCATACAGAAAACACAGAAAATCACCTTGAATTATCGAAGAAAAGCACAAAATACAAAACTCAGAGTTAGGGATGGAACCATATGAAAATTTCATATCACAGTTATTGTGACTAAAATTGTCACAGTTCTCATTGTTATCACTGTATGATTGAAATCGTGCTCAAAATGTTCAAAAAGTACAAATACACACACTGAAATAATTTAACCAAGTTGCATTAAATAAATAAATAAATAAAATAACAGTCCCACTGTCCCTTCTGTGTCAGAAACATTCCCATATTAACCCTTAGTGGTCTGAGTCTGTTCTGTCTGTTTTTCAGTCCTTTTGATTTGGCCTTTATATACTATAGAAACAAATGTTTACTATACCCATGTTTGGATCTGTTTTTTCAGCACAACTTCATCTAGATCATCTGTCTGTTATTTTTTCACTTTAACCTACTATAAAAACACAAAAGGACAGAAACACAAAAAAATATATAAAATCCGATTTGAAAAATGTATATAATTTATTGCATAAATAACACACAGATGTTTAATGAACCTTTTCACAGACTTTAAAAGTGAATATTGGTTTCAAATATTAGGTATAGAAAATTAAAATTGTCATAAATTAAAACTATACTCAAATATTTGACATAAAAGCAGATCTTTCCATCGGGTTTTTTCCCCTAAAAGTGCGGTAATCAAACACAGTTATCATGAGAATTAGAATTTAAACGCTAATACTAACCGTCTGTGGTTTTACCACCGTTTATCGTTACACCGGTAATCGTTACATCCCTACTCAGAGCTGTAAACAAACTTAAAAATATCGTACGTACTTATGAACATTCACATGAATAAAGTCAGACACACTTGTTTCCTGTAGTCAATTATTATTAATTCAAAAAGTGAAATATTGACATGAATTGTCTGCAAACATGATCATCCTTTAACAAACTGATCTGTTATTCCAAACCTGTATGAGTCCAAATGAAGGAAACAAGAACCAGGCATCAAAAGAACTAAGTCCACTGGTATTATTATTATTATTATTATTATTATTATTATTATTATTATTATTTCCACCGGTCGACAAATGACTGGAAATGCCTCCGAGGTAAAAGTGTCTAAATCTGACTTTGATCAGATGAACTGGAAAACAAATGATCAAACTAATGATTGGTTCATGTGTCCAAGAGATTTAAGGACAGTTTTATTATGGAGATACATGTACACTGTAAAAAATCTAACTCTGTCCAAGTGGATTTGTCTCATTTCTGTTCCAAATATGTGATCCCACTGAAAATCCGACAGAGTGACCTGCAGAGAAACTGGACACTGAGACAGAAGAACGGATTTACAGACAAGAGATCTGCAGAAACTGATTTACACTGATCTGAACAGGAGCATTTACACTGGTTCCACTGGAAGATTTATTATTATTAGTTTATTTTATTATTATTATTATTATTTATTTATTTTATTATTTATTTATTTATTTTTTGCTTAATTCAATTTTTTTTTTTTTTCTTAATTCAAGGATTTTTTATTTATTTATTTATTTTTTTTTATTAATTTGAGATTTGAGGCTAGGGGTGGGGTTATGGTGATCAGTCAGAAAGACTCCACCTCCAACTTTAGTGATCATGTCAGTCTGTTATACAGGTGTTACAGGTAGGATTAAGGTGAGGGGTGGGGTTATGGTTGTCCAAGTCAGTCCAACACAGTCAAAGAAACAAAGAAGAAACATAGAAGAAACACTGAAGAAACACAAAAGAAACACAAAAGAAACAAAGAACATACAGAACAAACAGAAGAAACACTAAAGAAACACCAAAGAAACAAAGAAGAAACATAGAAGAAACACTGAAGAAACACAGAAGAAACAAAGAAGAAACAGAAGAAACACTAAAGAAACACCAAAGAAACAAAGAACATACAGAACAAACAGAAAAAACACTAAAGAAACACCAAAGAAACAAAGAAGAAACATAGAAGAAACACTGAAGAAACACAGAAGAAACACAGAAGAAACACAAAAGAAATACAGAAGAAACAAAGAAGAAACACTGAAGAAACACAGAAGAAGCAAAGAAGAAACACTGAAGAAACAAAGAAGAAACACAGAAGAAACACAGAAGAAATACAGAAGAAACACAGAAGAAATACAGAAGAAACACAGAAGAAACAAAGAAGAAACACGGAAGAAACACAGAAGAAACACAGAAGAAACAGAAGAAATACAGAAGAAACACAGAAGAAACAGAAGAAATACAGAAGAAACACAGAAGAAACAGAAGAAATACAGAAGAAACAGAAGAAATACAGAAGAAACAGAAGAAATACAGAAGAAACACAGAAGAAACAAAGAAGAAACACGGAAGAAACACAGAAGAAACACAGAAGAAACAGAAGAAATACAGAAGAAACACAGAAGAAACAGAAGAAATACAGAAGAAACACAGAAGAAACAAAGAAGAAACACGGAAGAAACAGAAGAAATACAGAAGAAACACTGAAGAAACACAGAAGAAACACAGAAGAAAAAGAAGAAATACAGAAGAAACACTGAAGAAACACGGAAGAAACAAAGAAGAAATACAGAAGAAAAACAGAAGAAACACAGAAGAAACAAAGAAGAAACACCGAAGAAATACAGAAGAAACAAAGAAGAAACACCGAAGAAATACAGAAGAAAAACAGAAGAAACAAAGAAGAAACATAGAAGAAACACTGAAGAAACACAAAAGAAACAAAGAAGAAAAAGAAGAAACAGAAGAAACACTGAAGAAACACCAAAGAAACAAAGAATAAACATAGAAGAAACACTGAAGAAACACAGAAGAAACAAAGAAGAAACAAAGAAGAAACACTGAAGAAACACAGAAGAAGCAAAGAAGAAACACTGAAGAAACAAAGAAGAAACACAGAAGAAACACAGAAGAAATACAGAAGAAACACAGAAGAAATACAGAAGAAACACAGAAGAAACAAAGAAGAAACACGGAAGAAACACAGAAGAAACACAGAAGAAACAAAGAAGAAACAGAAGAAATACAGAAGAAACACAGAAGAAACAGAAGAAATACAGAAGAAACACAGAAGAAACAGAAGAAATACAGAAGAAACACAGAAGAAACAGAAGAAATACAGAAGAAACACAGAAGAAACAAAGAAGAAACACGGAAGAAACACAGAAGAAACACAGAAGAAACAGAAGAAATACAGAAGAAACACTGAAGAAACACAGAAGAAACAAAGAAGAAATACAGAAGAAAAACAGAAGAAACACAGAAGAAATACAGAAGAAACACTGAAGAAACACAGAAGAAACAAAGAAGAAATACAGAAGAAAAATAGAAGAAACACAGAAGAAATACAGAAGAAACACCGAAGAAACACAGAAGAAACAGAAGAAACACAGAAGAAACAAAGAAGAAACACCGAAGAAATACAGAAGAAACACTGGAGAAACACTGGAGAAACAAAGACGAAACAGAAGAAACACAGAAGAAACACCGAAGAAACACCGAAGAAACACAGAAGAAACAAAGAAGAAACACAGGAGAAACACCAAAGAAACAAAGAAACAAAGAAGAAACACAGAAGTAATACAGAAGAAACACAGAAGAAACAAAGAAGAAACACTGAAGAAACACAGAAGAAACACAGAAGAAACAAAGAAGAAACACTGAAGAAACACAGAAGAAACAAAGAAGAAACACAGAAGAAACAAAGAAGAAACACAGGAGAAATACCAAAGAAACAAAGAAGAAATACAGAAGAAACACAGAAGAAACACAGAAGAAACAGAAGAAATACAGAAGAAACACAGAAGAAACAAAGAAGAAACACTGAAGAAACACAGAAGAAACAAAGAAGAAACAGAGAAGAAACACTGAAGAAACACAGGAGAAAACACCAAAGAAACAAAGAAGAAATACAGAAGAAAACACAGAAGAAACACAGAAGAAACAAAGAAGAAACACTGAAGAAACACAGAAGAAACAAAGAAGAAACAGAGAAGAAACACTGAAGAAACACAGAGAGAAAACCAAAGAAACAAAGAAGAAATACAGAAGAACAGAAGAAACACCGAAGAAACAGAAGAATACAGAGAAGAAACACAGAAGAACAAAGAAGAAGAAACAAAGAAGAAACATGAGAAGAAACACTGAAGAAACACAGAGAAAAACCAAAGAAACAAAGAAGAAACACTGAAGAAACAGAGAAGAAACACTGAAGAAACACAGAAGAAACAAGAAGAAAGAAACAGAAGAAACACTGAAAAAACACAGGAAAACCCAAAGAAACAAAGAAGAAATACAGAAGAAATACAGAAGAAACAAAGAAGAAAGAAACGAGAAGAAACACAGGAATAAACACCAAAGAAACAAAGAAGAAACACAGAAGAAACACTGAAGAAACAAGAAGAAACAAAGAAGAAACAGAAGAAACATGAAGAACACAGGAGAAACCACCAAAGAAACAAAGAAGAAACATGAAGAAACAGAGAAGAAACACTGAAGAAAACAGAAGAGAAACAAAGAAGAAATACAGAAGAAAACACAGAAGAAACACAGAAGAAATACAGAAGAAACACTGAAGAAACACAGAAGAAACAAAGAGAAGAAATACAGAAGAAAACAGAAGAAACACAGAAGAAATAACAGAAGAAACACAGAAGAAACACCGAAGAAACACAGAAGAAACAGAAGAAACACAGAAGAAACAAAGAAGAAACACCGAAGAAATACAGAAGAAACACTGGAGAAACACTGGAGAAACAAAGACGAAACAGAAGAAACACAGAAGAAACACAGAAGAAACAAAGAAGAAACACAGAAGAAACACAGGAGAAACACCAAAGAAACAAAGAAACAAAGAAGAAACACAGAAGAAATACAGAAGAAACAGAAGAAACACAGAAGAAACAAAGAAGAAACACTGAAGAAACACAGAAGAAACACAGAAGAAACAAAGAAGAAACACTGAAGAAACACAGAAGAAACACAGAAGAAACAAAGAAGAAACACAGGAGAAACACCAAAGAAACAAAGAAGAAATACAGAAGAAACACAGAAGAAACACAGAAGAAACAAAGAAGAAACACAGGAGAAACACCAAAGAAACAAAGAAGAAATACAGAAGAAAAACAGAAGAAACACAGAAGAAATACAGAAGAAACACTGAAGAAACACAGAAGAAACAAAGAAGAAATACAGAAGAAAAACAGAAGAAACACAGAAGAAATACAGAAGAAACACAGAAGAAACACCGAAGAAACACAGAAGAAACAGAAGAAACACAGAAGAAACAACGAAGAAACACCGAAGAAATACAGAAGAAGAAACACTGGAGAACACTGGAGAAACAAAGACGAAACAGAAGAAACACAGAAGAAACACAGAAGAAACACCGAAGAAACACAGAAGAAACAAAGAAGAAACACAGAAGAAACACAGGAGAAACACCAAAGAAACAAAGAAAACAAAGAAGAAACACAGAAGAAATACAGAAGAAACAGAAGAAACACAGAAGAAACAAAGAAGAAACACTGAAGAAACACAGAAGAAACACAGAAGAAACAAAGAAGAAACACAGGAGAAACACCAAAGAAACAAAGAAGAAATACAGAAGAAACACAGAAGAAACACTGAAGAAACAAAGAAGAAACACTGAAGAAACACAGAAGAAACAAAGAAGAAACAGAGAAGAAACACTGAAGAAACACAGGAGAAACACCAAAGAAACAAAGAAGAAATACAGAAGAAACACAGAAGAAACAAAGAAGAAACACTGAAGAAACACAGAAGAAACAAAGAAGAAACAGAGAAGAAACACTGAAGAAACACAGGAGAAACACCAAAGAAACAAAGAAGAAATACAGAAGAAACAGAAGAAACACCGAAGAAACAGAAGAAATACAGAAGAAACACAGAAGAAACAAAGAAGAAACAAAGAAGAAACAGAGAAGAAACACTGAAGAAACACAGAAGAAACAAAGAAGAAACACTGAAGAAACAGAGAAGAACCACTGAAGAAACACAGAAGAAACAAAGAAGAAACAGAGAAGAAACACTGAAGAAACACAGGAGAAACACCAAAGAAAAAAAGAAGAAATACAGAAGAACTACAGAAGAAACAAAGAAGAAACAGAGAAGAAACACAGAAGAAACACCAAAGAAACAAAGAAGAAGAAACACTGAAGAAACACAGAAGAAACACTGAAGAAACACAGAGAAGAACAAAAGAAGAAGAACCACAGAAGAAACACTGAAGAAACACCAGGAGAAACACCAAAGAAACAAAGAAGAAACACTGAAGAAACAGAGGAAGAAACACTGAAGAAACACAGAAGAAACAAAGAAGAAACAGAGAAGAAACACTGAAGAAACACAGGAGAAAACAAAGAAGAAACAGAGAAGAAACACTGAAGAAAAACACAGGAGAAACACCCAAAGAAACAAAGAAGAAATACAGAAGAAATACAGAAGAAACAAAGAAGAAACAGAGAGAAACACAGAAGAAACACCAAAGAAACAAAGAAGAAACACAGAAGAAACACTGAAGAAACACAGAAGAAACAAAGAAGAAACAGAGAAGAAACACTGAAGAAACACAGGAGAAACACCAAAGAAACAAAGAAGAAACACTGAAGAAACAGAGAAGAAACACTGAAGAAACACAGAAGAAACAAAGAAGAAATACAGAAGCAAAAACAGAAGAAACACAGAAGAAATACAGAAGAAAACACTGAAAGAAACACAGAAGAAACAAAGAAGAAATACAGAAGAAAAACAGAAGAACACACAGAAGAACACACAGAAGAACACACAGAAGAACACACAGAGGAACACACAGAAGAACACACAGAGGAACACACAGAAGAACACACAGAAGAACACACAGAAGAAATACAGAAGAAACACTGGAGAAACACTGGAGAAACAAAGACGAAACAGAAGAAACACAGAAGAAACACAGAAGAAACACCGAAGAAACACAGAAGAAACAAAGAAGAAACACAGAAGAAACACAGGAGAAACACCAAAGAAACAAAGAAACAAAGAAGAAACACAGAAGAAATACAGAAGAACAGAAACAGAAGACCCCACAGAAGAAACAAAGAAGAAACACTGAAGAAACACAGAAGAAACACAGAAGAAACAAAGAAGAAACACTGAAGAAACACAGAAGAAACACAGAAGAAACACAGAAGAAACAAAGAAGAAACACTGAAGAAACACAGAAGAAACAAAGAAGAAACACAGAAGAAACAAAGAAGAAACACAGGAGAAACACCAAAGAAACAAAGAAGAAATACAGAAGAAACACAGAAGAAACACAGAAGAAACAGAAGAAATACAGAAGAAGAACAAAGAAGAAACAAGAAGAAACAGAGAAGAAACACTGAAGAAACACAGGGAAACACAAAGAAACAAAGAAGAAATACAGAAGAAACACAGAAGAAACAAGAAGAAAAACAGAAAAAACACAGAAGAAACAAAGAAGAAACAGAGAAGAAACACTGAAGAAACACAGGAGAAACACCAAAGAAACAAAGAAGAAATACAGAAGAAACACAGAAGAAACAAAGAAGAAACACTGAAGAAACACAGAAGAAACAAAGAAGAAACAGAGAAGAAACACTGAAGAAACACAGGAGAAACACCAAAGAAACAAAGAAGAAACACTGAAGAAACAGAGAAGAAACACTGAAGAAACACAGAAGAAACAAAGAAGAAACAGAGAAGAAACACTGAAGAAACACAGAAGAAACACAGGAGAAACACCAAAGAAACAAAGAAGAAATACAGAAGAAATACAGAAGAAACAAAGAAGAAACAGAGAAGAAACACAGAAGAAACACCAAAGAAACAAAGAAGAAACACTGAAGAAACACAGAAGAAACACTGAAGAAACACAGAAGAAACAAAGAAGAAACAGAGAAGAAACACTGAAGAAACACAGGAGAAAACACCAAAGAAACAAAGAAGAAACACTGAAGAAACAGAGAAGAAACACTGAAGAAACACAGAAGAAACAAAGAAGAAACAGAGAAGAAACACTGAAGAAACACAGGAGAAACACCAAAGAAACAAAGAAGAAATACAGAAGAAATACAGAAGAAACAAAGAAGAAACAGAGAAGAAACACAGAAGAAACACCAAAGAAACAAAGAAGAAACACTGAAGAAAACACAGAAGAAACACTGAAGAAACACAGAAGAAACAAAGAAGAAACAGAGAAGAAACACTGAAGAAACACAGGAGAAACACCAAAGAAACAAAGAAGAAACACTGAAGAAACAGAGAAGAAACACTGAAGAAACACAGAAGAAACAAAGAAGAAACAGAGAAGAAACACTGAAGAAACACAGGAGAAACAAAGAAGAAACAGAGAAGAAACACTGAAGAAACACAGGAGAAACACCAAAGAAACAAAGAAGAAATACAGAAGAAATACAGAAGAAACAAAGAAGAAACAGAGAAGAAACACAGAAGAAACACCAAAGAAACAAAGAAGAAACACAGAAGAAACACTGAAGAAACACAGAAGAAACAAAGAAGAAACAGAGAAGAAACACTGAAGAAACACAGGAGAAACACCAAAGAAACAAAGAAGAAACACTGAAGAAACAGAGAAGAAACACTGAAGAAACACAGAAGAAACAAAGAAGAAATACAGAAGAAAAACAGAAGAAACACAGAAGAAATACAGAAGAAACACTGAAGAAACACAGAAGAAACAAAGAAGGAATACAGAAGAAAAACAGAAGAAACACAGAAGAAATACAGAAGAAACACAGAAGAAACACCGAAGAAACACAGAAGAAACAGAAGAAACACAGAAGAAACAAAGAAGAAACACCGAAGAAATACAGAAGAAACACTGGAGAAACACTGGAGAAACAAAGACGAAACAGAAGAAACACAGAAGAAACACCGAAGAAACACAGAAGAAACACAGAAGAAACAAAGAAGAAACACAGAAGAAACACAGGAGAAACACCAAAGAAACAAAGAAACAAAGAAGAAACACAGAAGAAATACAGAAGAAACAGAAGAAACACAGAAGAAACAAAGAAGAAACACAGGAGAAACACCAAAGAAACAAAGAAGAAATACAGAAGAAACACAGAAGAAACACAGAAGAAACAAAGAAGAAACACTGAAGAAACACAGAAGAAACAAAGAAGAAACACAGAAGAAACAAAGAAGAAACACAGGAGAAACACCAAAGAAACAAAGAAGAAATACAGAAGAAACACAGAAGAAACACAGAAGAAACAGAAGAAATACAGAAGAAACACAGAAGAAACAAAGAAGAAACAGAGAAGAAACACTGAAGAAACACAGGAGAAACACCAAAGAAACAAAGAAGAAATACAGAAGAAACACAGAAGAAACACAGAAGAAACACTGAAGAAACACAGAAGAAACAAAGAAGAAACAGAGAAGAAACACTGAAGAAACACAGGAGAAACACCAAAGAAACAAAGAAGAAATACAGAAGAAACAGAAGAAACACCGAAGAAACAGAAGAAATACAGAAGACACACAGAAGAAACAAAGAAGAACACAAAGAAGAAACAGAGAAGAAACACTGAAGAAACACAGGAGAAACACCAAAGAAACAAAGAAGAAACACTGAAGAAACAGAGAAGAAACACTGAAGAAACACAGAAGAAACAAAGAAGAAACAGAGAAGAAAACACTGAAGAAACACAGGAGAACACACCAAAGAAAACAAAGAAGAATACAGAAGAAAACACAGAAGAAACACAGAAGAAACAGAAGAAATACAGAAGAAACACAGAAGAAACAAAGAAGAAACAGAGAAGAAACACTGAAGAAACACAGGAGAAACACCAAAGAAACAAAGAGAAATACAGAAGAAATACAGAAGAAACAAAGAAGAAACAGAGAAGAAAACACAGAAAAACACCAAAGAAACAAAGAAGAAACACTGAAGAAACACAGAAGAAACACTGAAGAAACACAGAAGAAACAGAGAAGAAACACTGAAGAAACACAGGAGAAACACCAAAGAAACAAAGAAGAAACACTGAAGAAACAGAGAAGAAACACTGAAGAAACACAGAAGAAACAAAGAAGAAACAGAGAAGAAACACTGAAGAAACACAGGAGAAACACCAAAGAAACAAAGAAGAAATACAGAAGAAATACAGAAGAAACAAAGAAGAAACAGAGAAGAAACACAGAAGAAACACCAAAGAAACAAAGAAGAAACACTGAAGAAACACAGAAGAAACACTGAAGAAACACAGAAGAAACAAAGAAGAAACAGAGAAGAAACACTGAAGAAACACAGGAGAAACACCAAAGAAACAAAGAAGAAACACTGAAGAAACAGAGAAGAAACACTGAAGAAACACAGAAGAAACAAAGAAGAAACAGAGAAGAAACACTGAAGAAACACAGGAGAAACACCAAAGAAACAAAGAAGAAATACAGAAGAAATACAGAAGAAACAAAGAAGAAACAGAGAAGAAACACTGAAGAAACACAGAAGAAACACCAAAGAAACAAAGAAGAAACACTGAAGAAACACAGAAGAAACACTGAAGAAACACAGAAGAAACAAAGAAGAATCAGAGAAGAAACACTGAAGAAACACCAAAGAAACAAAGAAGAAACACAGAAGAAACACAGAAGAAACACTGAAGAAACACAGGAGAAACACTGAAGAAACACAGAAGAAACACTGAAGAAACAAAGAAGAAACAGAGAAGAAACACTGAAGAAACACAGAAGAAACACTGAAGAAACAAAGAAGAAACAGAGAAGAAACACTGAAGAAACACAGAAGAAACACTGAAGAAACACTGAAGAAACACAGAAGAAACAAAGAAGAAACACAGGAGAAACACCAAAGAAACAAAGAAGAAATACAGAAGAAACACAGAAGAAACACAGAAGAAACAGAAGAAATACAGAAGAAACACAGAAGAAACAAAGAAGAAACAGAGAAGAAACACTGAAGAAACACAGGAGAAACACCAAAGAAACAAAGAAGAAATACAGAAGAAACAAAGAAGAAACACTGAAGAAACACAGAAGAAACAAAGAAGAAACAGAGAAGAAACACTGAAGAAACACAGGAGAAACACCAAAGAAACAAAGAAGAAATACAGAAGAAACAGAAGAAACACCGAAGAAACAGAAGAAATACAGAAGAAACACAGAAGAAACAAAGAAGAAACAAAGAAGAAACAGAGAAGAAACACTGAAGAAACACAGGAGAAACACCAAAGAAACAAAGAAGAAACACTGAAGAAACAGAGAAGAAACACTGAAGAAACACAGAAGAAACAAAGAAGAAACAGAGAAGAAACACTGAAGAAACACAGGAGAAACACCAAAGAAACAAAGAAGAAATACAGAAGAAACACAGAAGAAACACAGAAGAAACAGAAGAAATACAGAAGAAACACAGAAGAAACAAAGAAGAAACAGAGAAGAAACACTGAAGAAACACAGGAGAAACACCAAAGAAACAAAGAAGAAATACAGAAGAAATACAGAAGAAACAAAGAAGAAACAGAGAAGAAACACAGAAGAAACACCAAAGAAACAAAGAAGAAACACTGAAGAAACACAGAAGAAACACTGAAGAAACACAGAAGAAACAAAGAAGAAACAGAGAAGAAACACTGAAGAAACACAGGAGAAACACCAAAGAAACAAAGAAGAAACACTGAAGAAACAGAGAAGAAACACTGAAGAAACACAGAAGAAACAAAGAAGAAACAGAGAAGAAACACTGAAGAAACACAGGAGAAACACCAAAGAAACAAAGAAGAAATACAGAAGAAATACAGAAGAAACAAAGAAGAAACAGAGAAGAAACACAGAAGAAACACCAAAGAAACAAAGAAGAAACACTGAAGAAACACAGAAGAAACACTGAAGAAACAAAGAAGAAACAGAGAAGAAACACTGAAGAAACACAGAAGAAACACTGAAGAAACACTGAAGAAACACAGAAGAAACAAACACGAAACAAAGAAGAAACACAGAAGAAACCCTGGTGTTGAACTGACACTCACATGTAGTCTGGAAAAATGAAGAGAGAGAGAGAAGATGGTAGAGTGAGCTGTGGACTACAAACATGGAGTCAGAGAGCAGGTAAACACTCACCTGTTTAACACTGATGTGGTGAACACTCACCTGTTTAACAATGATGTGGTGAACACTCCCCTGTTTAACACTGATGTGGTGAACACTCCCCTGTTTAACACTGATGTGGTGAACAGTCCCCTGTTTAACACTGATGTGGTGAACACTCCCCTGTTTAACACTGATGTGGTGAACAGTCCCCTGTTTAACACTGATGTGGTGAACAGTCCCCTGTTTAACACTGATGTGGTGAACAGTCCCCTGTTTAACACTGATGTGGTGAACACTCCCCTGTTTAACACTGATGTGGTGAACAGTCCCCTGTTTAACACTGATGTGGTGAACACTCCCCTGTTTAACACTGATGTGGTGAACACTCCCCTGTTTAACACTGATGTGGTGAACACTCCCCTGTTTAACACTCCCCTGTTGAACCACATGTGTATTCCTGGACAGTTCCGTGTACACATGTGTTTTCTGCTACAGTTCTTCAGGTCTACTGAGGACCAGAGAAAGGGAAAAGAAAGCAGAAGTGAACTGAACTCCTGAATTGCTGAGTTGTATTGCTGTTGCTGTTCGCCTGTTGCCGTTAGCCTGTTGCTATATTCCTTTGTATTTCAGTGCATTGCTCTGATTGTCGCTGCTGCTGCCTAATGTGTCTATATGTCTGTAAAATGCATGGACTTGATGTATTTAACTGCACCACACTCGCTAATTAGCGGACGCTAGTTAGTGCTTGGTGTCAGCAGGCGCTAGTTAGCGCTTAGTGTTTGTGCTAGCTTCATAGCTGCTAGCATTAGCATGCTAAACCGGAAGTACTATCCGTAATCGATAAAACCTGTTTAATGTTCACTATGGACAAAAGTGACCATGCATTGGAAATCTTAAGTTAAGTTTTGTGTTTTTAAAGTGAAATTATGCACTTTGGATCACTTTGGATAATGGCTAAAATGTCCTTAGGGGGTCGAATGAGTGTCCATTTTTTAAATATAGTATTTTCTTTTGTTCAGACAAGGAATAGTTTTTAGATGTTACCTGCTTGACAGTTTCCACTGTGACTCTGATTGGTCCGTCAAGCCGATCAGCTGATAAATGACACGCCAGCAACACGTCGGATGACGCTTCTGAGGAAGACTGGAGTCACAGTGGAAAGTGTCCAGCAGGAAACATCTAAAAGCTATTCCTCTTTTGAACAAAAGAAAATACTATATTTACATAAACAGAAGACAAAATGAACGTCTTTAGCCTTAGTGTCCATTTGTGTCCAGAACAGTTGTCCTACAGTCATAGAAGTGTGTGTAAATGATGCTAATCCATTTGTGCACAGACTACTGATATTCTCTGACAGTAGAAGCTCTATTTTCATAAATATTGGATTTGGAATAGCACGTGGATGGGGAAACTTTTGCTGGTGGACGGACGTGACATTACCCATGATGCTCTGGTCAGTCCCAGTACTTTATTAGGAATAAACTTCTAGACTTCCTATTGCTAATTGTGCTCTTCTTCATAAATGTTGGTATTGTGGATCTAAAACAATCCCAGCTGACACAAAAACACTAAATGTGTCAGTGGACGGATGTGACATGGTTGTTGTGGATCCCATCATACTGATGCTCTGCAGCCATGTCAGCGTTTACACTAATGATCCCTGTGCAAAAACTAGGAGCACTATTATTTATTGGATAGTTTAGCATCAGACTAAAGAGGAAAGAACAACATAGAATTGTTCTTTGTGTCTAAAAATGCTTCTTATTGTAAAAGTGTTGATGTAAACAGTGGTGGCTGCTGGTCTTTCAGACAGGGGAAGCTCATTGTCGGCTTACATCAAAACAAAACAAATTAAAAAAGCCAAGTTATTTAAACATACATTCGTCCCTCCGTTCCTTTTTAAGAAAATGCTCAGTGACCTTATCCTACCAGTAGGTGTCTTTTCCAGGACTGGACCAGTGTCCTCTCTGCTCAGACGGCCTTGGCCCAGTGCATTGTGGGTGTCAGACTTCAGCCTTTTTAAACTACAGATGCTCCTTTCACTGTGACCGAGCCGACAGTCTGACTGATTTAACTATCTACAAAACCAGATTAAACTGAACAAGAAATGATTAAATTATGGAACTGAAACAAGAAAACCGTGAAATTATGTTAAATTGAAACAAGGAAGTCCAATGAGTGTGTTTTATTTACAGTGCAAGAAATGAACCAGTACTTTGGTTTGTGTGATTTCCCAGCAGAATGTGTGACGGTATTAAACTGAACTGTGTCAGTGAAGGAGCAGATCTGAAAACAGCTGTCAATCAAACAGGATTCAGCCTTTCCACTGATCCTCCAATCAGCACGTGGAATTCTGGCGTCCGGCCCGGCCGAGCTCCGCCCACAGCACCATTCACCCCCAGAGCTGCCCGGCGTCCGGGGGCGGGACAACATCGTGGCATTTATCCAATTAGCGTCCAGTTTAGAGTCAGTTTAAACCAGTTCCACTCAGTCCCACTGAAGCCCACAGACGGACACAGTCTGCAGACACATGCACTGAGCAGAGATGGAGGAGAAAACAGACACGGGAACGGAGGAGAAGGGAACAACATTGTGTCTGTTGATTTGTGATAAAGCTGATTTGAACAAACTCATCTGTGAGATGAACGTGTTCTAACACATTTATAGTCAATAAAATGTCAACACAACCGAACAGATTTAACCATTTTATTTTCATAATTTTAGGGGAAGCCGGGCTTCCACTGCAGTCTGAGAGAAATCGCCACTGATGTAAACAGTGGTGTGTGCCATTCTTCATGTATGTATTGGTGGAACAGAAGCAGGATGGATCAGCACCATACTCCAGATTGAACCTGTACAAATAAAACATGTGATATGGAGGAGAGAATCTGGGAAGAAAAACTGGGGAATCCAAAAGAAGAGAAGATTTGTTTTTCAGCTCAGTTCAGTTCAAATAGAACTTGTCCATTTGTGACATGAAAATATAGCATTAATTGTGCTGAAATGGTTCATTTTGGAGCTGAAAACATAGTTCATATGAGCATCAACATGTTGAACAGAACTGAAATCCTGTCCATTTGAACAACTGTCATTTACCAACACAAAGTTCCTTTGGATTCACTGAGACTGATTTAATATGAACACAGACACAGAAGAGCTGTGAGCACATGTGAGCCATAAAATGAACTGAATTAGAGAAAAAAACAGTCCAAACTAAATCAAACTAAACTAGAATGAAAAGTCCAGAACCATTGGAGCCTTGTATAGTCCCTTTGGTAAATGGACCTGGTGGGTTCTGGTCCTCTGGGACACTTTCAGACGTCCAGGTCACTCTTTCAAACGCACCTTCAGCTCCAGAACTTTTACAATAAAGTGTCATTGATTCCAGACGCTGTATTTGAGTTTGTCTGTCGGATGATTGATCGTTTTTACCGACACCGGTGTGAATGTACCACAGATAAAGAGCTGCTGTCAGTGACCCTGACCCTGACCCTGACCCTGACCCTAACCCTGACCCTGACCCTGACCCTAACCCTAACCCTGACCCTGACCCTAACCCTAACCCTGACCCTGACCCTGACACTAACCCTGACCCTAACCCTGACCCTGACCCTGACCCTAACCCTGACCCTGACCCTGACCCTAACCCTGACCCTGACACTAACCCTGACCCTGACCCTAACCCTGACCCTGACCCTGACCCTAACCCTAACCCTGACCCTAACCCTAACCCTGACCCTGACCCTGACCCTAACCCTAACCCTGACCCTGACCCTGACCCTAACCCTGACCCTGACCCTGACACTAACCCTGACCCTAACCCTGACCCTGACCCTAACCCTGACCCTGACCCTGA
>NW_021941464.1:463136-468136 GCF_902148855.1 Sphaeramia orbicularis | reverse complement strand
CTGTCTGTGTCTGTGTCTGTCTGTCTGTGTCTGTCTGTCTATGTCATTCTGTGTCTGTGTCTTTCTGTCTGTCTGTCTGTGTCTGTCTGTCTGTCTGTGTCTGTATGTGTCTGTGTGTCTGTCTGTGTCTGTGTCTTTCTGTCTGTCTGTGTCTTTCTATGTCTGTGTCTGTCTGTGTCTGTCTGTCTGTCTGTGTCTGTCTGTGTCTGTCTGTCTGTGTCTGTGTGTCTGTCTGTGTCTGCCTGTGTCTGTCTGTCTGTGTCTGTCTGTGTGTGTCTGTCTGTGTCTGTGTGTCTGTCTGTCTGTCTGTGTCTTTCTATGTCTGTGTCTGTCTGTCTGTCTGTGTCTGTCTGTCTGTGTCTGTCTGTGTCTGTCTGTGTCTGTGCCTGTCTGTGTCTGTGTCTGTCTGTGTCTGTCTGTCTGTGTCTGTCTGTGTCTGTCTGTGTCTGTGTCTGTCTGTGTCTGTCTGTGTCTGTCTGTGTCTTTCTGTGTCTGTCTGTGTCTGTCTGTCTGTGTCTGTCTGTGTCTGTCTGTCTTTGTCTGTCTGTCTGTCTGTCTGTCTGTCTGTCTGTGTCTGTATGTGTCTGTGTGTCTGTCTGTGTCTGTCTGTCTGTGTCTTTCTATGTCTGTGTCTGTCTCTCTGTCTGTCTGTCTGTGTCTGTGTGTCTGTCTGTGTCTGTCTGTCTGTCTGTCTGTCTGTCTGTGTCTGTATGTGTCTGTGTGTCTGTCTGTGTATGTCTGTCTGTGTCTTTCTATGTCTGTGTCTGTCTGTCTGTCTGTGTCTGTCTGTCTGTGTCTGTCTGTGTCTGTCTGTGTCTGTCTGTCTGTGTCTGTGCCTGTCTGTCTGTGTCTGTCTGTGTCTGTCTGTCTGTGTCTGTCTGTCTGTGTCTGTCTGTGTCTGTGTCTGTCTGTGTCTGTCTGTGTCTGTGTCTGTCTGTGTCTGTCTGTCTGTGTCTGTGTCTGTCTGTGTCTGTCTGTCTGTGTCTTTCTGTCTGTGTCTGTCTGTCTGTGTCTGTCTGTGTCTGTCTGTCTGTCTGTGTCTGTCTGTGTCTGTCTGTCTGTCTGTCTGTGTCTGTCTGTCTTTGTCTGTCTGTCTGTCTGTCTGTGTCTGTATGTGTCTGTGTGTCTGTCTGTGTCTGTGTCTGTCTGTCTGTGTCTTTCTATGTCTGTGTCTGTCTGTCTGTGTCTGTGTCTGTGTGTCTGTCTGTGTCTGTCTGTCTGTGTCTGTCTGTCTGTCTGTGTCTGTATGTGTCTGTGTGTCTGTCTGTGTCTGTGCCTGTCTGTGTCTGTCTGTCTGTGTCTGTCTGTGTCTGTCTGTGTGTCTGTGTCTGTCTGTCTTTCTGTCTGTCTGTCTGTGTCTGTCTGTCTGTCTGTGTCTGTCTGTGTGTGTCTGTCTGTGCCTGTCTGTGTCTGTGTCTGTCTGTCTGTCTGTGTCTGTGTCTGTCTGTGTCTGTCTGTCTTTGTCTGTCTGTCTGTCTGTGTCTGTATGTGTCTGTGTGTCTGTCTGTGTCTGTCTGTCTGTGTCTTTCTATGTCTGTGTCTGTCTGTCTGTGTCTGTGTGTCTGTCTGTGTCTGTCTGTCTGTCTGTCTGTCTGTGTCTGTATGTGTCTGTGTGTCTGTCTGTGTCTGTCTGTGTCTGTCTGTCTGTCTGTGTCTTTCTATGTCTGTGTCTGTCTGTCTGTGTCTGTGTCTGTGTGTCTGTCTGTGTCTGTCTGTCTGTCTGTGTCTGTGTCTGTGTGTCTGTCTGTGTCTGTCTGTCTGTGTGTCTGTCTGTGTCTGTCTGTCTGTCTGTGTCTGTCTGTCTGTCTGTGTCTGTCTGTCTGTGTCTGTGCCTGTCTGTCTGTGTCTGTATGTGTCTGTATGTGTCTGTGTGTCTGTCTGTGTCTGTCTGTCTGTGTCTGTCTGACGTCTGACGTGTCTGACGTTGTACGACTTAGAGAGGAGACGTGTCTGCAGATGTTTTACCCGACGCACTTTGTCTACAGTTCAGGAGCACTTTTTGCAGAGTTGACTTTGGCCGGTCTGACTGTCGGTGCTTTTTCTGTGTTCGTTTTATGTGTGGAAGTGTTTGGTGGACTGCTGCGTCTGGGCCAGGACAGACAGGGCCGGGGGGGCTTGAGCCCCTGCTGCTTTGATCCTCTGCCTACAAGTGCCCTTTTTACTGTTTTTTTGTTTTTGTTTTTGTTTTGTTTTTTTGCGCAAAAAACTACATGACTAAAATTTTCGTGACTAAAATTTTGATAACTGATAATAAATGTTCAGTGGTTTAGTTTCACTGTGACTGGACCTGCTCATGGTGCCTGTCATCTGTCAGGCCACGCCCCTTCCTCCTGTGCAACCTTGCTTGCAACACACACACACATGCACACACATACACACACACATGCGCGCACACACACGCTGACACACACACGCACACACACACATGCGTGCACACACACACGCATACACACACATGTGCGCACACACACGCGCACGCACACATACACACATACACACCCACACACATGCGCACACACACACGTGCGTGTGCACACACGCGCGCACACACATACTCACACATTCTCACACACACATGTCCTGGTCTGTAGAATGAACGTGGAGGAGGGACTCTGTGGTTCCAGGTCCGTCAGAGTCCACCCCCTCTCTGTCCAGAACATTTCCTGGTCTGTGTGGGTCCTGGTCTGTGTGGGTCCTGGTCTGTGTTGGTCCTGGTCTGTGTGGGTCCTGGTCTGTGTTGGTCCTGGTCTGTGTGGGTCCTGGTCTGTGTTGGTCCTGGTCTGTGTGGGTCCTGGTCTGTGTTGGTCCTGGTCCTGTTCTTGTCCAGCTGTAGTTCTGGTTCTAAACCTGATGGTCAGTGTCATGGTCAGGTCGTGGCCTCAGCTCCAGACCAGCCCACTGTAACAGCTGAGGTCCACCTGAGTGTGAGTCCTGCTGAAGCTCTCACACATCTGCTTCTGTTGGACTTCCACAAACTGGAGTTTCAGCCACAGAACTGGAACACATGCTAATAGTCCTCACCTACTGAAACAGTCCCTTTATCTGCAGTTTTCTGTTTTTGCAGAAGACCTTTAAGTTTACTCTGAGCTTTAGTGAACATCTGCATGATCAGTAAATTAAATATAGGCTAAAGGAAGTGATTTACACTGAAAAATGAAAAACACAGAAGTTTTTATTAGAATAAATGCTGATAAATCACATGAGGAATGTTAAAAAGAGAGAAAAAAATCCTTTAGAAGCTGCCATAAAAGTACCAGTGGGTCTGAATGGGTTAAATGTGCTGAAGTAATTAAATTCTGCTAAACTGATGTAAAACTGCATAAACAGAAAACACATCCAAGTCTTCTTCTCATCCAGTACCTAAATCTGGTCCTTCTGCTGAACCAGAGTCATAAAACTCAGGTCAAATCCACGACTCTTTCATCAGCACCAGCACTTGGACATTTGTGCTTTTGTTTCACAAACTGTTGGATCCATTATCGTAATATCTGTGTTCGCCTCAAACATCTGAAGTGAATCTGATTTGAAAGAACCACAAACCTCCACAAATGTTCCCATCAACCTGCTCAGTATTAAATGATCCAGCTGTAAATACTACAGTCTAAACTGTATTATTATCAGGTAATGTTCAGTGGTTTGGCTTGGGTTAACACTTCCTCTACATGGTTCTGTCTGAACTGTGGAAAACCTAAATATCATCATAAATATGTCCTAGAATGAAAAGAAATGAAATATTCAGCGTTTCACTGTAAAAGTAGGTGTAAAACCAGATGTAAAATGAAGGTATTTCTAGTTCTGAACATTCACTCTCATGCTTTTATACATAATTTAACATCTGTTTTTAAGAATTTGTCTTGGACTTCCACTGCAAAAATCCAAATCTTACCAAGTGTATTATTCTCATTTACTCGTGCAAATATCTCATCACACTTAAAATAAGACAGAATCACCTACAGAGGAACTTGTAAGGGAGATAAAAGAACTTATTTTTAGACAATAGATCTAGAAAATCTTACTGAGATAATTTTCACTTGTTCCACTGGCAGATTTTTTTGGTGAACTGAGCAAAAAAAAATTCTCGAATTAAGCAAAAAAAAAAAAATCTTCCAATGGAACAAATGAAAATGATCTTACTAAGATTTGTTGAAATCAGATTTTCCAGATCTATTGTCTAAAACCCAGTTCTTCTATCTCACTGAAAAGTTCCTCTGTAGGTGATTTTGTCTGATTTTAAGTGTGATGAGATATTTGGACTGAAATGAGACAAATACACCTGGTCAGATTTAGATTTGTGCAGAGTATGAACACACACAAACTTCTACACATTACATCTGTATTTACACTTCTACAGAAACGGAACATCTAAATAAACTGATCCCATATTCTATGTGAGGCCATTTCACACCATTTTATTAAAGATGAAAACTAATTCTGTCTTGTTCTAAAAAAACATTTAATTAACAAAGAAAATACAACAAACACCAAAACAGTGGATGAGTATCCAGAGGAGAACGAAAAATATGACAAAGGGGAGTTCAACAAAGTTCACATTTAGAAACAAACGACATTATGAAGCCACAGCATGTCACAGATCTCAGTCCCATTGAACATCTGTGGGATCTTCTTGTAGATCCATGTATGCTGCTGGAAACCAGCAGATGTTCATCCAGGTCCTTCAGGAAGAGTGGGACTACATCCTCCAGATCAGGAGGTGAATCCAGAGTGTGAGCAGAAGGACCCAGCCTGTGTTAGGGCTAAGGGGGACACACCCAGGACTGAGGACATGGAGCTGGACCATGTGGTCCATCTGGGATCAGGAGGACACACCCAGGACTGAGGACATGGAGCTGGACCATGTGGTCCATCTGGGATCAGGAGGACACACCCAGGACTGAGGACATGGAGCTGGACCATGTGGTCCATCTGGGATCAGGAGGACACACCCAGGGCTGAGGACATGGGTCTGGACCATGTGGTCCATCTGGGATCAGGAGGACACA
>NW_021941464.1:450636-460636 GCF_902148855.1 Sphaeramia orbicularis | reverse complement strand
ATCAGATTTGAACCTGGTCCAGGATGACCCTTTTCGGAACACATACTATAGCGCTGACATTTTTAACTGAAATAATTTCACATATGAAATCAGCTTCGTGCAGCCTTGATGCCATTCCCACTGAATTTCTTCAAGAGGTTTTAGACCCAGTTGGACCAGTATTTTATTCATTATGAACAAGTCCTTAATTCCAGGCAGCGTCCCCTCTTCTTTTAAACATGCTGTGGTCCAACCCCTTTTAAAGAAACCGAGCCTGGATCCTTCTGATCTCAATCATTTTAGACCTGTTTCTAAACTTGTGTTTTTATCCAGAGTTTTAGAGAACGTGGTTTCAACCCAGCTTTTTGGGTTTATGTCCCGTAACAGTCTGGTAAATGTCAGTCTGGGTTTAGACCTTTACACAGTACAGAGACAGCCCTCCTCCAGGTCACCAAAGACCTTCTGCTCTCAGCTGACACAGGAGAGAGCTCCATCTGAATTCTTTTAGATCTCAGTGCCGCCTTCGACGCTGTGGATCATGATCTTTTAACTGAACATCTTAGAACCTGGGTCGGCCTCAGAGACACTGCTCTTAGCTGGTTCTGTTCTTACCTTTTAGATAGAACCTTTGTGGTCACCATAGGCAACCACACACCTACCAAAACCCAGACTGCCTGTGGTGCACCACAGGGTTCAGTTTTAGGTCCGATTTTATTTTCTATTTATATGCTCCCACTTGGTGAGATTTTTAAGCGTCACAACATTTCCTTCCATTGCTACGCAGACGACACACAGATAAAGCTGCCCCTCAGACCAGGTGACCCAGAAGCCTGTCTGCTGTGTGGCTGCCTCTGTGGTGTAGACCGTTGGACGGCCCAGAACTTCCTGCAATTAAACAAGTCTAAACCAGAAGTTCTACTGTTCGGTCCACCAAACTCCACCACTGCCAGAAAAACAGCCTCGGCCCTCTGTCCTCAAACGCCACACCCACTGCCAGACATCTGGGGTCATATTTGACTCGGAGCTCACATCAGTGAAGTCCTCCAGACCTGTGTGGGACATCTGCCAACCATTTCCAACATCACACCAACAGTCCCACATAGGAACGCTTATCCATTCATTCAGATTACAGGACTCCACTACTGTCACTCACTTCTGTCTGGCATCAATCAGAAACTACTGTCCCGCCTCCAACTGCTCCAGAACACAGCAGCACAGCTTCTGATTGGTTTGAACAGATGACATCACGTCAGCCCTCCCCTGTCGTCCCTCCTCCATTGGCTCCTGTGTGTTTTAGAAATGATTTTAAAATTTTACTGATTACTTCTAAAGCCTGAATGGGTCTGACCCCCAGTTACAGAGATGAGATGTTAGATACCTTAGATCCTCTGGTGGGGGGGGGGCTCCTGGCTGTTCCAAAGTCCAGGTTTAAATCTAAAGGGGACCAGGCCTTTTCCATCAGGACCCCCCCCCCCTTTGGAACAGCCTGCCCCAGGACATGAGGCTGAGGAATCAGTGACATCTGTGAAGTCACTTCTTAAAACACATTTTTACAGACTTACTTTTATGTGATGTTTGTCTCTTTTAATGTTTTAAATGGGATTTTATCCTGTTTGAATGTTGGTTTATATTCTCATACATGATGTTTTATCTCACTCCTTTATTTTTGCATTGATTTGACAACATCATGTTACGTTCTCCCTGCCCTCTTCATTCTGATTCATTTCATTTATTCTTAGCATCATGTTTCTGCGTTTGTTTCACACTTCTCTTTTATTGTGTTGTTTCTGTTTTAGTGTTTTTACTTGTATCTTGTGTCCTGCTGTTGTGCCCTTTACTTTGTCTGTCAAAGCACTTTGGAAACTTTGTTTTTAAAAGGTGCTATAGAAATAAAGCTACCATTATTATTATTATTATTATTATTATTATTATTATTATTATTATTATTATTATTATTATTATTATTATTATTATTAAGCAGGGGGCGCAGACGAGCGTTTGAACAAAGGCTCAGAACACGTTGAAACACCTGGAGAAACATGGAGATAGACATCTTCAAAAAATATACATGTACTCTGGTCTGGACAGGTGGACAGAGGTGGACAGAAGTGGACAGAGGTGGACAGAGGTGGACAGAAGTGGACAGAAGTGGACAGAGGTGGATAGAAGTGGACAGAGGTGGACAGAAGTGGACAGAGGTGGATAGAAATGGACAGAGGTGGACAGAAGTGGACAGAGGTGGACAGAAGTGGACAGAGGTGGACAGAGGTGGATATAAGTGGACAGAGGTGGACAGAAGTGGACAGAGGTGGACAGAGGTGGATAGAAGTGGACAGAGGTGGACAGAAGTGGACAGAGGTGGACAGAAGTGGACAGAGGTGGACAGAAGTGGACAGAGGTGGATAGAAGTGGACAGAAGTGGACAGAGGTGGACAGAAGTGGACAGAGGTGGACAGAAGTGGACAGAGGTGGATAGAAGTGGACAGAAGTGGACAGAGGTGGATAGAAGTGGACAATTCAATTCAATTCAATTCAACTTTATTTGTATAGCCCAATATCACAACCAGGTTATCTCAAAGGGCTTTACAGAGGCAGGTGGAGTAAACAACAGTCAAATAAACAGCAAGAAAATGAGTCATGTCCAGGGCATCCCCCGTCCTTAGACCCTCCTTCTCGGCAAGGAAAAACTCAAACCCAGTGGGAAAAGGGAGAAACCTCGGGGAGAACCACAGTGAAGGAGAGATCCACTCCCATGGACGGACAGGCTGTAGATGCACCAGGACTGATGGACGTCCATCTGCAGATGGAGTTCCAGTCTGAAGGATGCAGTAGGGTGGACACATGGGGAGTCCGTCCCGCTGGATGAGACAGGCAGGGGCGAGGAGGCCCATCCACAGGGGTGAGGCCGAGGACGTCCATCCAGACAGGTGGGGGAGGGGGTCAGGACACAGGACAGGGCAGGACACAGATGGGTCAGCGCAGAAGATGCCATCATTGGCTCCCAAGTGGTTACAACTGAAAAAGTAGCCACTCCCCCGGAGGGGAGTGGGGAAAGGGGACATCGGGTGAATAGTACTGCACAAACTAAGTTGGCTAAATATTAAAAATATAAGTGCAGACCAGAATGGTACGTAGAACCAGAAACAGGAGATAGGACTCAGTGCCTGGACTTCCCCCAGCATTCTTGCTCCTAGGGCAGCTTAGACTGAACTGTGGCTTCAGTCTGGTTTGAACTAGCCTGACCATAAGCTTTTTCAAACAGGAACGTTTTCAGCCTGACCTTAAATGTACAGACTGTGTCGGCCTCTTTAATGTTAACTGGAAGCTGATTCCATAAAACAGGAGCTTGGTAACTAAAGGCTCTAGCTCCTACTGTACTTTTACAGACCCTGGGAACTACCAGTAGACCTGCATTCTGAGAACCAAGGGTTCTGTTGGGATGGTACGGCACCAGAGCATCTCTGAGATAAGAGGGGCCCATACCATTAATGGTCTTGTATGTGAGGAGGAGGATTTTGAATCTAATTCTAAACTCAACTGGAAGCCAGTGAAGGGCTTGGAGCACAGGGGTGATGTGGTCTCTTCTATTTGTTCCTGTTAGTAGTCTCGCTGCCGCGTTCTGAACCAACTGAAAACTTTTTAGAGAGCTTTTAGGACATGCTACGAGAAGGGAGTTACAGTAATCTAATCTAGATGAAACAAACGCATGAACTAATTTTTCTGCATCATTTTTAGATAGAATATTTCTAATTTTGTCTATGTTGCGCAGGTGGAAGAAGGCGGTTCTGCAGGCTTGGTTCATATGTGGTTTAAATGATAGATCTGGGTCAAATAGAACTCCTAGGTTTCTAACTGTGGCGCTGGAGGCTACACCCACATTGTCCAGAGTGACTATCTGGTCAGTTAGGGAGTCTGTCACATTTTTAGGGCCTATTATAATGACCTCTGTTTTTTCAGGGTTTCAGGGACAGAGGTGGACAGAAGTGGACAGAGGTGGATAGAAGTGGACAGAGGTGGACAGAAGTGGACAGAGGTGGACAGAGGTGGACAGAGGTGGATAGAAGTGGACAGAGGTAGACAGAGGTGGACAGACGCAGATAGAAGTGGACAGAGGTGGATAGAAGTGGACAGAGGTGGACAGAAGTGGACAGAGGTGGACAGAGGTGGATATAAGTGGACAGAGGTGGACAGAAGTGGACAGAGGTGGACAGACGTAGATAGAAGTGGACAGAGGTGGACAGAGGTGGATAGAAGTGGACAGAAGTGGACAGAGGTGGACAGAGGTGGATAGAAGTGGACAGAGGTGGACAGAGGTGGATAGAAGTGGACAGAGGTGGACAGAAGTAGATAGAAGTGGACAGAAGTGGATAGAAATGGACAGAAGTGGACAGAAATGGACAGAAGTGGACAGAGGTGGACAGAAGTGGATAGAAGTGGACAGAAGTGGACAGAGGTGGAAAGAGGTGGATATAAGTGGACAGAGGTGGACAGAAGTGGACAGAGGTGGACAGACGTAGATAGAAGTGGACAGAGGTGGACAGAGGTGGATATAAGTGGACAGAGGTGGACAGAAGTGGACAGAGGTGGACAGACGTAGATAGAAGTGGACAGAGGTGGACAGAGGTGGATAGAAGTGGACAGAAGTGGACAGAGGTGGATATAAGTGGACAGAGGTGGACAGAAGTGGACAGAGGTGGATAGAAGTGGACAGAAGTGGACAGAGGTGGATAGAAGTGGACAATTCAATTCAATTCAATTCAACTTTATTTGTACAGCCCAATATCACAACCAGGTTATCTCAAAGGGCTTTACAGAGGCAGGTGGAGTAAACAACAGTCAAATAAACAGCAAGAAAATGAGTAGTGTCCAGGGCATCCCCCGTCCTTAGACCCTCCTTCTCGGCAAGGAAAAACTCAAAACCCAGTGGGAAAAGGGAGAAACCTCGGGGAGAACCACAGTGAAGGACAGATCCACTCCCATGGACGGACAGGCTGTAGATGCACCAGGACTGATGGACGTCCATCTGCAGATGGAGTTCCAGTCTGAAGGATGCAGTAGGGTGGACACATGGGGGGTCCGTCCCGCTGGATGAGACAGGCAGGAGCGAGGAGGCCCATCCACAGGGGTGAGGCCGAGGACGTCCATCCAGGACAGGTGGGGGAGGGGGTCAGGACACAGGACAGGGCAGGACACAGATGGTCAGCGCAGATCCTGTCCTCATTGGCTCCCAAGTGGTTACAACTGAAAAAGTAGCCACTCCCCCGGAGGGGAGTGGGGAAAGGGGACACCAGGTGAATAGTACTGCACAGACTAAGTTGGCTAAATATTAAAAATATAAGTGCAGACAGAAGTGGTACGTAGAAGCAGAAACAGGAGATAGGACTCAGTGCCTGTACTTCCCCCAGCATTCTTGCTCCTAGGGCAGCTTAGACTGAACTGTGGCTTCAGTCTGGTTTGAACTAGCCTGACCAGAAGCTTTTTCAAACAGGAACGTTTTCAGCCTGACCTTAAATGTACAGACTGTGTCGGCCTCTTTAATGTTAGCTGAAGCTGATTCCATAAAACAGGAGCTTGGTAACTAAAGGCTCTAGCTCCTACTGTACTTTTACAGACCCTGGGAACTACCAGTAGACCTGCATTCTGAGAACCAAGGGTTCTGTTGGGATGGTACGGCACCAGAGCATCTCTGAGATAAGAGGGGCCCATACCATTAATGGTCTTGTATGTGAGGAGGAGGATTTTGAATCTAATTCTAAACTCAATTGGAAGCCAGTGAAGGGCTTGGAGCACAGGGGTGATGTGGTCTCTTCTATTTGTTCCTGTTAGTAGTCTCGCTGCCGCGTTCTGAACCAGTTGAAAACTTTTTAGAGAGCTTTTAGGACATGCTACAAGAAGGGAGTTACAGTAATCTAATCTAGATGAAACAAACGCATGAACTAATTTTTCTGCATCATTTTTAGATAGAATATTTCTAATTTTGTCTATGTTGCGCAGGTGGAAGAAGGCGGTTCTGCAGGCTTGGTTCATATGTGGTTTAAATGAAAGATCTGGGTCAAATAGAACTCCTAGGTTTCTAACTGTGGCGCTGGAGGCTACACTCACATTGTCCAGAGTGACTATCTGGTCAGTTAGGGAGTCTGTCACATTTTTAGGGCCTATTAGAATGACCTCTGTTTTTTCAGGGTTTCAGGGACAGAGGTGGACAGAAGTGGACAGAGGTGGATAGAAGTGGACAGAGGTGGACAGAAGTGGACAGAGGTGGACAGAGGTGGATAGAAGTGGACAGAGGTGGACAGAAGTGGACAGAGGTGGACAGAGGTGGATAGAAGTGGACAGAGGTAGACAGAGGTGGACAGACGTAGATAGAAGTGGACAGAGGTGGATAGAAGTGGACAGAGGTGGACAGAAGTGGACAGAGGTGGACAGAGGTGGATATAAGTGGACAGAGGTGGACAGAAGTGGACAGAGGTGGACAGACGTAGATAGAAGTGGACAGAGGTGGACAGAGGTGGATAGAAGTGGACAGAAGTGGACAGAGGTGGACAGAGGTGGATAGAAGTGGACAGAGGTGGATAGAAGTGGACAGAGGTGGACAGAAGTAGATAGAAGTGGACAGAAGTGGATAGAAATGGACAGAAGTGGACAGAAATGGACAGAAGTGGACAGAGGTGGACAGAAGTGGATAGAAGTGGACAGAAGTGGACAGAGGTGGACAGAGGTGGATATAAGTGGACAGAGGTGGACAGAAGTGGACAGAGGTGGACAGACGTAGATAGAAGTGGACAGAGGTGGACAGAGGTGGATATAAGTGGACAGAGGTGGACAGAAGTGGACAGAGGTGCACAGACGTAGATAGAAGTGGACAGAGGTGGACAGAGGTGGATAGAAGTGGACAGAAGTGGACAGAGGTGGATATAAGTGGACAGAAGTGGACAGAAGTGGACAGAGGTGGACAGAGGTGGATAGAAGTGGACAGAGGTGGACAGAAGTGGACAGAAGTGGACAGAGGTGGACAGAGGTGGATAGAAGTGGACAGAGGTGGATAGAAGTGGACAGAGGTGGACAGAAGTGGACAGAGGTGGACAGAAGTGGACAGAGGTGGATAGAAGTGGACAGAGGTGGACAGAAGTGGACAGAAGTGGACAGAGGTGGATAGAAGTGGACAATTCAATTCAATTCAGTTCAACTTTATTTGTATAGCCCAATATCACAACCAGGTTATCTCAAAGGGCTTTACAGAGGCAGGTGGAGTAAACAACAGTCAAATAAACAGCAAGAGAATGAGTCATGTCCAGGGCATCCCCCGTCCTTAGACCCTCCTTCTCGGCAAGGAAAAACTCAAAACCCAGTGGGAAAAGGGAGAAACCTCGGGGAGAACCACAGTGAAGGAGAGATCCACTCCCATGGACGGACAGGCTGTAGATGCACCAGGACTGATGGACATCCATCTGCAGATGGAGTTCCAGTCTGAAGGATGCAGTAGGGTGGACACATGGGGAGTCCGTCCCGCTGGATGAGACAGGCAGGAGCGAGGAGGCCCATCCACAGGGGTGAGGCCGAGGACGTCCATCCAGGACAGGTGGGGGAGGGGGTCAGGACACAGGACAGGGCAGGACACAGATGGGTCAGCGCAGATCCTGCCATCATTGGCTCCCAAGTGGTTACAACTGAAAAAGTAGCCACTCCCCCGGAGGGGAGTGGGGAAAGGGGACACCAGGTGAATAGTACTGCACAAACTAAGTTGGCTAAATATTAAAAATATAAGTGCAGACCAGAATGGTACGTAGAAGCAGAAACAGGAGATAGGACTCAGTGCCTGGACTTCCCCCAGCATTACTGCTCCTAGGGCAGCTTAGACTGAACTGTGGCTTCAGTCTGGTTTGAACTAGTCTGACCAGAAGCTTTTTCAAACAGGAACGTTTTCAGCCTGACCTTAAATGTAGAGACTGTGTCGGCCTCTTTAATGTTAGCTGAAGCTGATTCCATAAAACAGGAGCTTGGTAACTAAAGGCTCTAGCTCCTACTGTACTTTTACAGACCCTGGGAACTACCAGTAGACCTGCATTCTGAGAACCAAGGGTTCTGTTGGGATGGTACGGCACCAGAGCATCTCTGAGATAAGAGGGGCCCATACCATTAATGGTCTTGTATGTGAGGAGGAGGATTTTGAATCTAATTCTAAACTGGATTGGAAGCCAGTGAAGGGCTTGGAGCACAGGGGTGATGTGGTCTCTTCTATTTGTTCCTGTTAGTAGTCTCGCTGCCGCGTTCTGAACCAGTTGAAAACTTTTTAGAGAGCTTTTAGGACATGCTACAAGAAGGGAGTTACAGTAATCTAATCTAGATGAAACAAACGCATGAACTAATTTTTCTGCATCATTTTTAGATAGAATATTTCTAATTTTGTCTATGTTGCGCAGGTGGAAGAAGGCGGTTCTGCAGGCTTGGTTCATATGTGGTTTAAATGAAAGATCTGGGTCAAATAGAACTCCTAGGTTTCTAACTGTGGCGCTGGAGGCTACACTCACATTGTCCAGAGTGACTATCTGGTCAGTTAGGGAGTCTGTCACATTTTTAGGGCCTATTAGAATGACCTCTGTTTTTTCAGGGTTTCAGGGACAGAGGTGGACAGAAGTGGACAGAGGTGGATAGAAGTGGACAGAGGTGGACAGAAGTGGACAGAGGTGGACAGAGGTGGATAGAAGTGGACAGAGGTAGACAGAGGTGGACAGACGTAGATAGAAGTGGACAGAGGTGGATAGAAGTGGATGGAGGTGGACAGAAGTGGACAGAGGTGGACAGAAGTGGACAGAGGTGGACAGACGTAGATAGAAGTGGACAGAGGTGGACAGAGGTGGATAGAAGTGGACAGAAGTGGACAGAGGTGGACAGAGGTGGATAGAAGTGGACAGAGGTGGACAGAGGTGGATAGAAGTGGACAGAGGTGGACAGAAGTAGATAGAAGTGGACAGAAGTGGATAGAAATGGACAGAAGTGGACAGAAATGGACAGAAGTGGACAGAGGTGGACAGAAGTGGATAGAAGTGGACAGAAGTGGACAGAGGTTGACAGAGGTGGATATAAGTGGACAGAGGTGGACAGAAGTGGACAGAGGTGGACAGACGTAGATAGAAGTGGACAGAGGTGGATATAAGTGGACAGAGGTGGACAGAAGTGGACAGAGGTGGACAGACGTAGATAGAAGTGGACAGAGGTGGACAGAGGTGGATAGAAGTGGACAGAGGTGGACAGAGGTGGATAGAAGTGGACAGAGGTGGACAGAGGTGGATAGAAGTGGACAAAGGTGGACAGAGGTGGATAGAAGTGGACAGAGGTGGACAGAGGTGGATAGAAGTGGACAGAGGTGGACAGAAGTAGATAGAAGTGGACAGAAGTGGATAGAAATGGACAGAAGTGGACAGAAATGGACAGAAGTGGACAGAGGTGGACAGAAGTGGATAGAAGTGGACAGAAGTGGACAGAGGTGGACAGAGGTGGATAGAAGTGGACAGAGGTGGACAGAAGTGGACAGGTGGACAGTGTGTGCACAGCTGCAGCTGCAGATGAAATCTCAGACTCTGTGTTTGAGAACATGTTTCTTCGTTTGCGTCGCTGCTCCTGCTCTCAGAGAATCCAACTGCATTGGTCCTGGAGGTTCAACATCAGAAGTTTAAAAGAATCCGACTGTAAAGGACTGAACGTCTGGACATAGAAGATTCCAGAACCACCGGAAGACTGAAGACTGCCACTGAATGAGAAACCAATGAAAACTGTTGAATGATTGTTTGTGGATTAAACCAAGGCCTGATGACACCCCTGACCTCGCCTCTAAACCTCAGCTCCAGACCATAAACCACAGTGGAAGCTATCATCCTGTACCAACCATACCCATAACCATACCCATAACTATAACCATACCCATAACCATAACTATACCCATACCCATAACTATAACCATAACCCATAATCAAAACTATACCCATAACCATAACTATAACCATAACCATAACCATACCCATAC
>NW_021941464.1:439137-450536 GCF_902148855.1 Sphaeramia orbicularis | reverse complement strand
CAGAGGCGTGTCGATGACAATGAAGCCTTCTGACGTGGTCAGACGGGTCATCAGGCCGGTCAGAAAGGGGACAGACACCGGAGTCCCGTTGACCTGGAAAAGACAGACCAGGAGCTGCAAGACCACATCCAGTCCAAGCACAAAGCTCCTGCCCAGACCCTGGATCTGGTTTAGGGTCCAGAGCAAGGTTATTATCATTAACAAAAACTAATGAAATGACCAAAACTAGAACTGAAAAAACATTTTCATTAACTGAAATAAATAAAAAACTATAATTAAAAGAAAAACCATAACTAACTGAAACTGTATGTGTGTTTACTAAACAAACCTAAAACAGATACAAATTCTGGATTAAATTCCCTTGGTTTTTGGTCTTGTCAATGTCAGATTGATGTTAAATGGATTTCTTTGTCTCTCTCAGTTTTCTGTGCTGTCTCCATACGACACTTTTGCTCCGTCACTTGGTTCACTTGTGGTTTCCAGTCGTCTTCTGGTCCCCACTCTACCTGGAAACATGGAGACTAAAGCAGCAGAGTCCTGTCTGGGATTGATTTGAATAGGAGCACAGAGAAGAAGAGAAAAGAGACCACTGAACTACAACTGAACTACACTGAACTACAACTGAACTACACGAACTAAACTACAACTGAACTACAACTGAAACTACACTGAACTAAACTACAACTGAACTACAACTAAACTACAACTGAACTACAACTGAACTACAACTGAAACTACAAACTAAACTAAACTACAACTGAACTACAACTGAACTAAACTACAACTGAACTACAACTGAACTACAACTGAACTACAACTAAACTACAACTGAACTACAACTGAACTACAACTAAACTAAACTAAAACTGAACTACAACTGAACTAAACTACAACTGAACTACAACTGAACTACAAATAAACTACAACTGAACAACAACTGAACTACAACTGAACTACAACTAAACTACAACTGAACTACAACTGAACTACAGCTGAACTACAACTGAACTACAACTAAACTACAACTGAACTACAACTGAACTAAACTACAACACTGAACTAAACTGAACTACAACTAAAAAACTACAACTGAACTACAACTGAACTACAACTAAACTAAACTACAACTGAACTACAACTGAACTACAACTGAACTACAACTAAACTAAAAACTACTACAACTGAACTAAACTACAACTGAACTACAACTGAACTACAACTAAACTACAACTGAACTACAACTAAACTACAACTGAACTACAACTGAACTACAACTAAACTACAACTGAACTACAACTAAACTACAACTGAACTACAACTGAACTAAACTACAACTGAACTACAACTGAACTACAACTAAACTACAACTGAACTACAACTGAACTACAACTGAACTGAAACTAAACTACAACTAAACTACAACTAAACTGAAACTAACCTACAACTAAACTAAAACTAAACTACAACTGAACTACAACTAAACTACAACTAAACTACAACTGAACTACAACTAAACTACAACTGAACTACAACTAAACTACAACTGAAACTACAACTGGGCTACAACTAAACTACAACTGAACTACAACTAAACTACAACTGAACTACAACTAAACTAAACTACAACTGAACTACAACTGAACTACAACTAAACTAAACTACAACTGAACTAAACTGAACTAAAACTAAACTACAACTGAACAAATGAACTAAAACAAAACTACAACTAAACTACAACTAAACTACAACTGAACTACAATGAATAAAACTAAACTAAAACTAAACTACAACTGAACTACAACTAACTACAACTAAACTACAACTAAACTACAACTGAACTAAAACTAAACTCCAACTAAACTAAACTAAACTACAACTAAACTAAAACTAAACTACACCTAAACTAAAACTGAACTACAACTAAACTAAAACTGAACTACAACTAAACTACAACTGAACTACAACTGAACTACAACTAAACTACAACTGAACTACAACTGAACTACAACTGAACTAAACTACAACTGAACTACAACTGAACTACAACTAAACTACAACTGAACTACAACTGAACTACAACTAAACTAAACTACAACTGAACTAAAACTGAACTACAACTAAATACTGAACTACAACTAAACTAAACTACAACTGAACTACAACTAAACTACACCTAAACTAAAACTGAACTACAACTAAACTAAACTGAACTACAACTAAACTACAACTGAACTACAACTGAACTACAACTAACTACAACTGAACTACAACTGAACTACAACTGAACTAAACTACAACTGAACTACAACTGAACTACAACTAAACCAACTGAACTACAACTGAACTACAACTAAACTAAACTACAACTGAACTACAACTGAACTACAACTAAACTACAACTGAACTACAACTGAACTAAACTACAACTGAACTACAACTGAACTAAACTACAACTGAACTACAACTGAACTACAACTAAACTACAACTGAACTACAACTAAACTAACTACAACTGAACTACAACTAAACTACAACTGAACTACAACTAAACTACAACTGAACTACAACTGAACTAAACTACAACTGAACTACAACTGAACTACAAAACTACAACTGAACTACAACTGAACTACAACTGAACTGAAACTAAACTACAACTAAACTACAACTAAACTGAAACTAACCTAAAACTAAACTAAAACTAAACTACAACTGAACTACAACTAAACTACAACTGAACTACAACTAAACTACAACTGAACTACAACTGAACTAAAACTAAACTACAACTGAACTACAACTAAACTACAACTGAACTACAACTAAACTACAACTGAACTACAACTGAACTAAAACTAAACTACAACTGAACTACAACTGAACTAAACTAAACTACAACTGAACTACAACTAAACTACAACTAAACTACAACTGAACTACAACTAAACTACAACTGAACTACAACTAAACTACAACTGAACTACAACTGAACTAAAACTAAACTACAACTGAACTACAACTAAACTACAACTGAACTAAAACTAAACTACAACTGAACTACAACTGAACTAAAACTAAACTACAACTAAACTACAACTAGAAGCACTCGGAGAGCGCAGACCTCCGCCAAGGCTGATCAGTCCCCCCCCCCCACCCAACAAACCCTGAAAATTTAAACAAACAAACAAACAAACCCTGGCAAAAACATAACCTTCTTGGCGGAGGTAACAAACTCCAACTAAACTAAACTAAACTAAAAACTAACAACTAAACTACAACAAAACACAAACTAAAAAACTAAACTAAAACTAAACTAAAACTAAACTACAACTAAACTACACCTAAAACTAAACTACAACTAAACTACAACTAAAACTAAACTACAACTAAACTACAACTAAAACTAAAACTAAACTGAAACTAAACTACAACTAAACTACACCTAAAACTAAAACTAAACTACAACTAAAACTACAACTAAACTACAACTAAAACTAAAACTAAACTGAAACTAAACTACAACTAAAACCAAACAAAACTACAACTAAACTACAACTAAACTACAACTAAACTACAACTAAAACTAAACTACAACTAAACTACAACTAAAACTAAACTAAACTACAACTAAACTACAACTAAAACTAAACTAAAACTAAACTACAACTAAAACTAAAACACAACTAAACTACAACTAAAACTACAACTAAACTACAACTAAAACTAAAACTAAACTACAACTAAACTACAACTACACTACAACTAAAACTAAAACTAAACTAAAACTAAACTACAACTAAACTAAAACTAAACTACAACTAAACTAAAACTAAACTAAAATTAAACTACAACTAAACTAAAACTAAACTACAACTAAACTACAACTAAACTACAACTAAAACTACAACTAAACTAAAATTAAATACAACTAATTACAATTAAACTACAACTAAAACTACAACTAAACTAAAACTAAACTACAACTAAAACTAAAACTAAAACTAAAACTAAACTACACTAAACTAAAAACTATCTACAACTAAACTAAAACTAAACTACAACTAAACTACAACTAAAACGAAACTACAACTAAACTACAACTAAAACTAAACTAAACTAAAACTAAACTACAACTAAAACTACAACTGAACTAAAACTAAACTACAACTAAATTACAACTAAACTAAAACTAAACATTTAGAAAAAAATGAAAACTAATAAAAACTATCAAACCTGCTCTAAAAACTAATTAAAACGAACTGAATCAGAGAAAAAAAAAGTTAAAACTAAATAAAACTAAACTGTAATGAAAAATCCAAAACTAGTAGAACCTTGGTTGAGAGTCTATGGAACTAACGCATGTAGAAGCTTCAGCTCCAATCACAGCTTCACCCTTTCATTCAGAAAAGGGTGTGATCAAGCGAAAGTGAACATGCATAAAAAAATCAAAATGCCCCATCATACATATAACTAGGGCTGTGTTGGCAAGAATCTGGTGATACGATACAAATAACAATACTAGGATCACCATACGATATATCATGATAATGTTAAAAAGGCAATATTAGTGGTTATGTTTTTTTAAATGATTATTCTGGAAGAGTTGAATTCCATCATAAATCTGCACAAATCCTAAACACATTTGTATTTGATCCCAACAGGATCTAATGTTCTATCAGCAAATGTTCCACTGTGTTCAAACTGAAATTCTGTTTACAGACATTCCAGTTTCAGATCCTGTTCAAATGTTCAGATTCTATTAGTTCACAACTAACATCAGAACAGGATTGGAGTTCAATCCAACAAAGGAACCAACATTATTGAATAAAAGAGTGTGAAATAAGAAGAAATCAAATAGAAACAAAAAAGAAAAACAAAAACAATAATGAACCTCCACAATATCTGCATTTGAATAAATACCTACACATATCCATACAGTACTTTTGAATATTGATACAGTATTGCGAAATGAAATATCGCGTTGTATTGAAGAACTGATATTTTCTTACAGCCCTACTAAACAGTGTTCAGTCAGTGACTGACTGAATGTGTGGTCTGACCTTGATGGTGCTTCCAGAGATGAGGATGTTCTCCTCGTTGATGTACAGGTAAACATGGGAGATGGTGGTCAGGTTGGGCGTGCTCCATTTGTCGAAGTTGGCGATGAGCTGGAAGGACAGGTCTGGAAGTTTGTGACAGTTGGTGGATAAGACGAAGGAGCAGGAGGCGGGGAGGCGCAGGGACGCCCCGTCGAAGGTCGAAAGACTCCGCCCCCCGAGCCACGCAATGCTGAGAGGCCGCGCGAAGCAGCCCCGCACGCCATAGCGCAGGACGCACTCCTCCTCGGACTTACAGCGGCGAGGGTCACACTGGACCAGGTTCCGACCGATGCACTGGCAACGTTTGGTGCAGTCGCTGTTCCAGAATAACTGTTTGGGCTGGAGAAGAAGAAGAAGAAGAAGAAGAAGAAGAAGAAGAAAAAGAAGACTGCTGTTAGCGACACACTGCTGTTAGCAACACACTGCTGTTAGCAACACACTGCTGTTAGCAAAACACTGCTGTTAGCAAAACACTGCTGTAGCGACACACTGCTGTAAGCGACACACTGCTGTTAGCGACACACTGCTGTTAGCAAAACACTGCTGTTAGCAACACACTGCTGTTAGCGACACATGCTGTTAGCGACACACTGCTGTTAGCAAAGCACTGCTGTTAGCAACACACTGCTGTTAGCGAACACTGCTGTAGCAACACACTGCTGTTAGCAAAACACTGCTGTTAGCGACACACTGCTGTTAGCAGCACACTGCTGTAGCAACACACTGCTGTTAGCGACACACTGCTGTTAGCGCACACTGCTGTAAGCGACACACTGCTGTTAGCAAAACACTGCTGTTAGCGACACACTGCTGTTAGCAGCACACTGCTGTTAGCAACACACTGCTGTTAGCAGCACAGTGCTGTTAGCAAAACACTGCTGATAGCAACACACTGCTGTTAGCAAAACACTACTGTTAGCGACACACTGCTGTTAGCGACACACTGCTGTTAGCAAAGCACTGCTGTTAGCAAGACATGCTGTTAGCAGCACACTGCTGTTAGCAAAACACTGCTGTTAGCGACACACTGCTGTAAGCGACACACTGCTGTTAGCGACACCATGCTGTTAGCGACACACTGCTGTTAGCAAAACACTGCTGTTAGCGACACACTGCTGTAAGCGACACACTGCTGTTAGCGAAACACTGCTGTTAGCGACACACTGCTGTTAGCAGCACACTGCTGTTAGCAAAACACTGCTGTTAGCAACACACTGCTGTTAGCAAAACACTGCTGTAAGCGACACACTGCTGTTAGCAGCACACTGCTGTTAGCAGCACACTGCTGTTAGCAAAAACTGCTGTTAGCAACACACTGCTGTTAGCAAAACACTGCTGTAGCAACACACTGCTGTTAGCAAAAACACTACTGTTAGCAACACACTGCTGTTAGCAACACACTGCGTTAGCAAAACACTGCTGTTAGCAACACACTGCTGTTAGCGACACACTGCTGTTAGCAACACACTGCTGTTAGCAGCACACTGCTGTTAGCAGCACACTGCTGTTAGCGACACACTGCTGTAAGCGACACACTGCTGTTAGCGACACACTGCTGTAAGCGACACACTGCTGTTAGCGACACACTGCTGTTAGCAAACACTGCTGTTAGCAACACACTGCTGTTAGCGACACACTGCTGTTAGCAACACACTGCTGTTAGCAAAACACTGCTGTTAGCGACACACTGCTGTTAGCAGCACACTGCTGTTAGCAACACACTGCTGTTAGCAGCACAGTGCTGTTAGCAAAACACTGCTGATAGCAACACACTGCTGTTAGCAAAACACTACTGTTAGCGACACACTGCTGTTAGCGACACACTGCTGTTAGCAAAGCACTGCTGTTAGCAAGACATGCTGTTAGCAGCACACTGCTGTTAGCAAAACACTGCTGTTAGCGACACACTGCTGTAAGCGACACATGCTGTTAGCGACACACTGCTGTTAGCGACACACTGCTGTTAGCAAAACACTGCTGTTAGCGACACACTGCTGTAAGCGACACACTGCTGTTAGCGAAACACTGCTGTTAGCGACACACTGCTGTTAGCAGCACTGCTGTTAGCAAACACTGCTGTTAGCAACACACTGCTGTTAGCACACACTGCTGTAAGCGACACACTGCTGTTAGCGAAACACTGCTGTTAGCGAAACACTGCTGTTAGCAGCACACTGCTGTTAGCCAAAACACTGCTGTTAGCAACACACTGCTGTTAGCAAAACACTGCTGTTAGCAACACACTGCTGTTAGCAGCACAGTGCTGTTAGCAAAACACTGCTGTTAGCAAAACACTGCTGTTAGCAACACACTGCTGTTAGCAAAACACTGCTGTTAGCGAAACACTGCTGTTAGCGACACACTGCTGTTAGCAGCACACTGCTGTTAGCAGCACACTGCTGTTAGCGACACACTGCTGTAAGCGACACACTGCTGTTAGCGACACACTGCTGTTAGCAAAACACTGCTGTTGGCGACACACTGCTGTAAGCGACACACTGCTGTTAGCGACACACTGCTGTTAGCGACAACTGCTGTTAGCGGCACACTGCTGTTAGCAAAACACTGCTGTTAGCGACACTGCTGTAAGCGACACACTGCTGTTAGCGACACACTGCTGTAAGCGACACACTGCTGTTAGCAACACACTGCTGTTAGCAAAACACTGCTGTTAGCAACACACTGCTGTTAGCAGCACACTGCTGTTAGCAAAACACTGCTGTTAGCAACACACTGCTGTTAGAAAAAACACTGCTGTTAGCAACGCACTGCTGTTAGCGGCGCACTGCTGTAAGCGAACACTGCTGTTAGCGACACACTGCTGTTAGCGACACACTGCTGTAAGCGACACTGTGTTAGCGACACACTGCTGTTAGCAACACACTGCTGTTAGCAAAACATGCTGTTAGCAACACACTGCTGTTAGCGGCACACTGCTTTTAGCAAAACACTGCTGTTAGCAACACACTGCTGTTAGCAAAACACTGCTGTTAGCGACACACTGCTGTAAGCGACAATCTGCTGTTAGCGACACACTGCTGTTAGCGAAACACTGCTGTTAGTACACACTGCTGTTAGCAAAAACACTGCTGTTAGCAAAACACTGCTGTTAGCGACAAACTGCTGTTAGCGGCACACTGCTGTTAGCAACACATGCTGTTAGCGACACACTGCTGTTAGCGACACACTGCTGTTAGCGACACAATGCTGTTAGCAAAACACTGCTGTTAGCAACACACTGCTGTTAGCAAAACACTGCTGTTAGCAGCACACTGCTGTTAGCAAACACTGCTGTTAGCACAACACTGCTGTTAGCAACACACTGCTTCTAGCAAAACACTGCTGTTAGCAAAACCTATGTTAGCAACACACTGCTGTTAGCAACACTGCTTTTAGCAAAACACTGCTGTTAGCAACACACTGCTGTTAGCAAACACTGCTGTTAGCAAAACACTGCTGTTAGCAACACAATGCTGTTAGCAAAACACTGCTGTTAGCAACACACTGCTGTTAGCAACACACTGCTTTTAGCAAAACACTGCTGTTAGCAACACACTGCTGTTAGCAAAACACTGCTTTTAGCAAACACTGCTGTTAGCAACACACTGCTGTTAGCAAAACACTGCTGTTAGCAACACACTGCTGTTAGCAAAACACTACTGTTAGCGACACACTGCTGTTAGCGACACACTGCTGTTAGCAAAACATGCTGTTAGCAACACATGCTGTTAGCAGCACACTGCTGTTAGCAAAACACTGCTGTTAGCGACACACTGCTGTAAGCGACACACTGCTGTTAGCGACACACTGCTGTTAGCAACACACTGCTGTTACCAAAACACTGCTGTTGGCGACACACTGCTGTAAGCGACACACTGCTGTTAGCGACACACTGGTTAGCGACACACTGCTGTTAGCAGCACACTGTGTTAGCAAAACACTGCTGTTAGCAACACACTGCTGTTAGCAAAACACTGCTGTTAGCGACACACTGCTGTAAGCGACACACTGCTGTTAGCGACACACTGCTGTTAGCAAAACACTGCTGTTAGCGACACACTGCTGTAAGCGACACACTGCTGTTAGCGACACACTGCTGTTAGCGACACACTGCTGTTAGCAAAACACTGCTGTTAGCAAAACACTGCTGTTAGCGACACACTGCTGTAAGCGACACACTGCTGTTAGCGACACACTGCTGTTAGCAAAACACTGCTGTTAGCAACACACTGCTGTTAGCAGCACACTGCTGTTAGCAAAACACTGCTGTTAGCAACACACTGCTGTTAGCAACACACTGCTGTAGCAAAAACACTGCTGTTAGCAACGCACTGCTGTTAGCGGCGCACTGCTGTAAGCGACACACTGCTTAGCGACACACTGCTGTAAGCGACACATGCTGTTAGCGACACACTGCTGTTAGCAGCACAGTGCTGTTAGCAACACACTGCTGTTAGCAACACACTGCTGTTAGCAAAACACTGCTGTTAGCAACACACTGCTGTTAGCGGCACACTGCTGTTAGCAAAACACTGCTGTTAGCAACACACTGCTGTTAGCAAAACACTGCTGTTAGCGACACACTGCTGTAAGCGACACACTGCTGTTAGCGACACACTGCTGTTAGCGAAACACTGCTGTTAGCAAACACTGCTGTTAGCAAAAACACTGCTGTTAGCGACACTGCTGTAAGCGACACATGCTGTTAGCGACACATGCTGTAAGCGACACACTGCTGTTAGCGACACACTGCTGTTAGCAAAACACTGCTGTTAGCAACACACTGCTGTTAGCAGCACACTGCTGTTAGCAAAACACTGCTGTTAGCAACACACTGCTGTTAGAAAAAACACTGCTGTTAGCAACGCACTGCTGTTAGCGGCGCACTGCTGTAAGCGACACACTGCTGTTAGCGACACACTGCTGTTAGCGACACACTGCTGTAAGCGACACACTGCTGTTAGCGACACACTGCTGTTAGCAGCACAGTGCTGTTAGCAAAACACTGCTTAGCAACACACTGCTGTTAGCAACACTGCTGTTAGCAACACACTGCTGTTAGCAAAACACTGCTGTTAGCAACACACTGCTGTTAGCGGCACACTGCTTTTAGCAAAACACTGCTGTTAGCAACACACTGCTGTTAGCAAAACACTGCTGTTAGCGACACACTGCTGTAAGCGACAATCTGCTGTTAGCGACACACTGCTGTTAGCGAAACACTGCTGTTAGCAACACACTGCTGTTAGCAAAACACTGCTGTTAGCAACACACTGCTGTTAGCGACACACTGCTGTTAGCGGCACACTGCTGTTAGCAACACACTGCTGTTAGCGACACACTGCTGTTAGCGACACACTGCTGTTAGCGACACAATGCTGTTAGCAAAACACTGCTGTTAGCAACACACTGCTGTTAGCAAAACACTGCTGTTAGCAGCACACTGCTGTTAGCAAAACACTGCTGTTAGCAAAACACTGCTGTTAGCAACACACTGCTGTTAGCAACACACTGCTTTTAGCAAAACACTGCTGTTAGCGACACACTACTGTTAGCAACACACTGCTGTTAGCAACACACTGCTTTTAGCAACACACTGCTGTTAGCGACACACTGCTGTTAGCGACACACTGCTGTTAGCGGCACACTGCTGTTAGCAAAACACTGCTGTTAGCGACACATGCTGTTAGCGGCACACTGCTGTTGGCGACACACTGCTGTAAGCGACACATGCTGTTAGCACACTGCTGTTAGCAGCACACTGCTGTTAGCAAAACCTGCTGTTAGCAAAACACTACTGTTAGCAACACACTGCTGTTAGCAACACACTGCTGTTAGCGAAACACTGCTGTTAGCGGCACACTGCTGTTAGCAACACACTGCTGTTAGCAAAACACTGCTGTTAGCAACACACTGCTGTTAGCAAAACACTGCTGTTAGCAACACACTGCTGTTAGCAACACACTGCTGTTAGCGAAACACTGCTGTTAGCGAAACACTGCTGTTAGCAGCACACTGCTGTTAGCAAAACACTGCTGTTAGCAAAACACTGCTGTTAGCAGCACACTGCTTTTAGCAAAACACTGCTGTTAGCAACACACTGCTGTTAGCAAAACACTGCTGTTAGCGAAACACTGCTGTTAGCAGCACACTGCTGTTAGCAAAACACTGCTGTTAGCAAAACACTGCTGTTAGCAAAACACTGCTGTTAGCAACACACTGCTGTTAGCGACACAGGCTGCAGGAGTGGAAACTCCACCTCAGGGAATGGAAACTCCACCCCCCTTAAGGACACCACAT